>NW_027179730.1:225000-242500 GCF_036669935.1 Montipora foliosa | reverse complement strand
GGGGTTGGACGAAAAAATTAAATTAAAAATAGGATAAGAGATTTTACAAATTGAGGAAAAAATTGACCTCTTTTATTTATAACAAATATACTAAAACATTTCCAGGGTATTCAAGAAAACTTCTCAACAGCTTTTTATATATTTTATAATAGCAGCGAACGTACCATAATAACAGTCTTGAATAGTAACAACTTTCTTTTCATTCATAAAAATGTTGTTGTCAAGCGCATATTAAACAAAGACCAATAATTTGAGTCCTGTAATTGGAACTGACCTCCTTACCAAGGCTTTTTCTGGGAAATTTCTGAAGTTTTCTTGTGGAGTAAAGGTAGGACAAGTTTGTTCTTTTTGTTGTGAATGGACTGGACCACCTATAGGGAGATGCCCCAAACCATTTCTTGATCATGCCTGCCTTCCAAAGTACCACTACCTTCCTTATCAACAGACCTCAAATGAGGGGCGTGATCCAGATGATTGGCAACCAAGAGTCCAGTTGAAAGAGGCGCATGCCAGTGGTAGCGTAGTTTTGTCTGACCCAGAGAGCGTAGCTAGATTTGGAGACAAATTCATTGTGCAACCAAAGTTTGTGGTTGACTATCTCCAGGATCTTGAGGTCATGGAGTTCAAAAAAAAGAAGAGACTGGAGGAAAGGGCAAGGGAAAGTAGGGAGGCAAGAGAAAAGTCCTATGAAGGTTATCATTGAGCTAATTTGTGTGAAGATGCCACCAAGCTAAAAAAGCTCCATGTGCCAGAATTGAACAAATACTTAAAACATCATGGGCTATTAAAACAGCATCAGAAGAGCAACAAGAATGACAAAGTGAAGACAATTATGGGACACTTCTTGCGAATGAATACTCTCAGAACTGGACAAGCCGAAGTGGGAGGCAGGAATGAATCAGGTCAACTAAACAGCAGTGATGAAAGCAGTGAGGGAGAGGAAACTGATGATGACTACAAGAGTGATGCCCCTGACTCTGAAGACGACTCAAATGATGTCGTTCTTGCTTTTATCGCCTCAGATGAGGAATACGCAGACGAGCGGCCAGCTACAACATGCTCAGGACGAGCTGTAACAAGTGGTGGGGCATTTGACGGTGTAAACTGGCAACATGGGGGGGGGGGGGGGGGGAGTTGATCATACCATTTTGTAAAGGTCAAATGCCCAAGGGTTTGCCAGGGGGTGGGAGAGGGAGGATGGGCCCTCTTGGAATTGATTGATACATAACAAAACAATCACAGCCTTTAGAGAAAATTAATTACATAAAGAGAACTTAAAGATGGAATTACAAAGAGTCATTACCAACCCCTAATTTTTCTTTCAAAGCTTCATGACGATGATCCACCGACCATAAAGGTGGGAGGTACTTTGGGTGCATGGTATCAACAAAGTGCTTTCTCCACATCTTTTCAAATTCCAGTAGTTTCCCTTCTTCACGAACTCTTTTCACCACTTCACGTCCATGTGAAACAAAATTAGCATTTTCCTTACGGGTTTCCATTGCTGCAGCCTGCATGATGATTTCTTGAGTTAAAACGGGTGCATTGAAGTATTTCTGCACAATTATTGACAGTTCCTGGCGTCTGTCCTCTGGTATTTTGTTACCTGCATAATTTAAAGCTCTTGCAGCTGACTTCACTTTCCTTAGAACTGGATCTTCCACAAGTCGACACACAGCAGCATTTCCTTTAAAGAAAACGAAAAATCAAAGTGGCTATGAGTCACTGAACTCGGAAAATTAATTGCTACGAATACCACCGATCTGTGGAATGGGCCCGACTTACTGAGTCACTGCCCCGCCCACTTTCACTTGTAAATAGTTCAAATCCTTGAGAGGTGTTGTGCTCGATGCTACCTTTTAGGCCAGCAAACAAAACTTACACTCGAAGTAACAGCGAGACCGTGGTTGCACTTGCAACCTCTTCGCTGGACAAGAACAAAACATATCTTTCCATTGTTCTGTTTCGGTACACCTTAACGGCGAAAGCACACCGTCAGAAAGGAATTTCATCCAAATGTTTAACTGAAGTGGCAGTCAGTCAATAATTCAGACCAATTCCACAGAACGGTGGTTTTCGTAGTATGAAAGGTGAAAATGTTGAGCCTCGTTCCCAGGGTCTATCTTCTACCCTTTCCCAAGAGAAGGAGAAGAGACCTTGGAAACTAGGTGGTTCGCACTTATTCATTGGTCAATGGCAATATTATTCAACAATAAGAGTGTGGGGCTGTTACAAAGATGAGTATTAATTTACTCTTAAATAGTACTGTAGTAGGTTAGGTAGCACACACAGGAAGTGTGCAAAATGGCACATACTGCAATTATAGCAACAATTTGTAATTCAAATTCAAATTCAAATTCTTTATTCACACTACTCAAAGCATTTACACATAGTTTATTTAACAATTATTCGCCGAAGGAGAAGTGATTATCGGTGAATATTCACCGATAATCACTGAGCCTGAGGCGAATAATTGTTTTAGTATAAATACACAGGTTTTTATTTAAAAAAAGAAAAAAAAAAAAAAAAACATTTCAACGCTAAAATCATCTGCACTTACAGTGGCAAAAGGACTACTGGCAGCCATTTTGTCCGTCGAGGTGATTATCAGCTGATAATCCAAGATAGCGAGCCAATGAGAGCGCGCGATTTTGTGTAATCACTTGTGTATTTATACTAAATTATAATTAATAAAAAAAAGAAACGAATTTGTACAAAACAAATTGATGTCAGTTTTTCAAGCGTCTGCCCTCTTATTGACAATGAATTTTGTCACAACATTGTCAAAGTAGTCTGCGGATCCAATCGGCTATCGCCTCGCGGATCCACAGCTACTTTGACAATGTTATGACCAAAGTCATGATCAATAACAGGACAGATGCATGAAAAAGTGACATCAATTTGTTAATCTTACCCCCTTGGTCCAACAAAAATAATTAATAAGGTGATAATAGATGACATTCGGTTATAATTTCTTTTTTCGTCACTATCATAATGGTAATTTTTTGCCGCTCTTGAGAATTGCACATTCATTTTCCGTATACTACCTCCTATATAGTCTATTAGTTTTTCATGGTACACCTCAAAAAGGCATAATTATATTGTGTTTGATTCTACTGCTAAAAACTGAACATAACCCTGAAAATAGTAGATACTGTCTCTTGATTGAAAGGAAGTTAGATCGAGAGTATTTACACCTACAATACTCTTTTGGTGGCCTAGTATTTTAGTATGGTCTAGTAACAAGCAAAAGTTATGTACCATAAGACGGTTTCTCACCCAAACTCACAATGATTGAACTGGCACATCTAAATGCACTCAGTTAAGCACACAAGCAGCTTGACCTTAAAATACCTTCTTTACCGAACAGTGGATGTCAATGTTGGAACTCGCCAAATAAAGCTTTAACAAATACTTAATGACTCATGTGCCCAGCAGCTAATTTTAATCAAACAGAAAAACTTAATGTACATGCAAATTAAGCAGACCAACAGTAGCAACCTTTCCTCTCCAACAAATCTTGCTTGTTGAGGAGAAAAGATTGTGTGACAAGCTAAAATAATTTCTGTGCAGGAGCTTCACTACAGAGCATGCATAGTAACCATATACTACATCAATTGTAGAATATGAACTTACCCAGTGGTGCATTATACTTGATCGCCAGTTCCTTTCTGAGTTGGTCATCATGGTGATTAGCCAGGCAGTGACACTTTGGACATGTCAATAGAATATCATGCGAGTGATGATCTTTCATCACAAGTGGAAAGTGACGGCGGTAATCATGAGGAACAACATTCTTCCTCATATAACTTTCATCACTTCCACACACAACACAAACATTGTCTTTGAAATTGAGGTAGTAATAGTCTTCTGTGCCTGGTCTTCCCGCAGGTTCAAAATTTAGCTGGACTGTGTAAGGATCGAGGCTTGTAAGATGTCCTATTTAAAATAATAATCATTATTATAATTGTAATAATAATAATAACAATTTTAATTAGTTTTTATTATGAGCTCGACAATGAAGCAGATTAAAAACAAGTACATCCCAATCCAGAAGAGTCGAGAGAGTTCTGGAATAGAATTTGGAGTGACACTTAAGTGTGCACAAGAATAATGCGAAACGAAGGATTTGAGGAGTGAGGAGATATGCTCTGCCAGGAGGATATAGCAATCAATATGGACAAGCTTAGGATAATTCTTAAGAAGGTTCCTGATTGGAAATCTCCCAACCCTGACTTGGTCCAGGGATTCTGCTGAAGAACTTTAAAAGCGTTCATCACAGATTGGTTGAACAACTCAACCCTTGTTTGGAGGCAGGAAAAGTGCCCTTATGGATGACCAATGGAAGAACTCTCTGTTTATCAAGGAAGTAAGTTTGGGTAGTGTAGCTCACAACTTCAGGCTCATCACGTCCTCCATTAGCATTATAGCTGAAGATGCCTACTGGTACCTACCTGAGGAGCAAAAAGGAGCCCGCAAAAGATCTAGAGGGACCCACAATCTCCTGTTTATAGACAAGATAATTATGCAGAATGCTAGCTGGCAAGAAGAACCTTTTTATGGCTTGGATCGACTATCAAAAGGTGTATGACATGCTACCACACTCTCAGATAAAGGAATGTCTAGACATGTTTGGGATAGCAGATAACGTCGTGAAGAGGCTTCTTTCCAACAGTATGGAGAAATGGAGGATCAAGCTGTATTCTTCCTCAACAATGAGAGGTGAAATTGAGATCAAGAGGGGTATATTCCAAGGAGATTCCCTATCACCTCTGTTGTTTGTGGCCTCGATGATACCGTTAAGACTAATGCTAGGGAAGACCAAGTACAGATATTACCTCAACGAGCGTTCAGTGCGGATAATAGAGATGGACTTTGGGGTGACAAAATGTGCAAAGTTGGTAGTACATATGTGTACAGGAAAGATTGTCAAATCCAAGGGAATTAAATTGCCAGATGGCAAACCAGATCAAGAATCTGGAAGAGGGAGCCAGTTATAAATACTTGGGTTTCCTGGAGGCAGATGAGGTCCAGCAAAAATAAATGAAGATCAACTTAATGAAAGAATACTTTAGAAGAGAGCGTAAGCTGTTACAATCAAAGCTGGGTGGCATCAATGTCATGGGCTATCTCTCTCTTAAGGTACATGTACTCAGCAAGTTTTATTGAATGGACCCGAGAAGAGTTGAGATCATTGGACAAAAGAACACGGAAAACACTAACTACGCATGGGGCGCTCCATCCAAGGGATAGCATAGTGCGATTATAGCTGCCAGGAAAAAGAGGTGGTATATAATTATTATAGATGACTTGTGTCAACAGAAGACTGTGTGGACCAAGCAATAATAGGGCTCACAAGCTATGTATCTGGGAGTGGAGAGAGGCTGCTGTCCACAGCATGGAAAGGAATGAAGAATGAATACTGCGAAGGAAAGTTGTGATGAGTTTAAGAAGAGGTAGACAGAAGAACAGATCAAGGAGGTGACAGAGAAGAAGCTCCATGGACATTTTCTGAGAGAGATGAAAGAAACAGCGAGAGAGAACAGTTGAAAGTGGCTTCAGAAGTGTCACCTATAGAAGCAGACCAAAGGTCCTCTAATGGCAACACAGAGTCAATCTCTGAGAACAAAGGTGATTAAGGCCAAAATTGACAAGACACAAGAGGATTCACTTTGCAGATTATGCAAAAAAAGTGATGAAACTGTCAGCCATCTTGAGTGAATGTTCCAAATTTAGCACAGTCGGAATACAAGCGACAACATGATAATGTTGCAAAAGCAATACATTGGGGTCTCTGCAAACAGGTCAACATAGAGTGGAAAAAAGTGGTACAAGCATAGCCCAGAACCAGTTGTTGAGAATGAGAACGCAAAGATCATTATTTTGGGACTTTCGCTCCCTTGCAATAGACCAGATATTGTAGAGGTCGATAAGAAGAAGAGAGTGTGTCAGAGAATTGACGTTGCTTGCCCAGGAGATAGTCGCATCCTGCTGAAAGAGGAAGAAAAAAATCAATGAGTATCGAGACCTTGCAAGGAAGGTACATGTAAAGGCCTTGTGGAAAATGAAGAAAGTGACTGTCATTCTGGTTGTAATAGGAGCATTGGGTAGAATTACGGAGAATTTTGAGGGCTGCATGAAGATGATTAATGTGGGCTTTGGGCATGGTGCGGAAGACATTCTTGCTAGGATTGACAACAATCCTAAGAAGATTTCTGGAGTGCTGAGACTGCTTGTTGCATTCAGACAGGGACTCACCAGTGATTGTACACTGTGGATGGAAACACATAATAATAATAATAATAATAATAATAATAATAATAATAACAACAACAATAATGATAATAACAACAGCAACAACAACACTAGCAACAACAACAACATGTACACAATATGAGAGAATATGTATGATTAGTATCACCCAACTACATGTGGTGGACTAATGCAAATCCTGCATATTAATTGGTTACGCTACTAGAGGACTATTAGTAATAGTCCTCAAGTAGCGAAAAGCGTGACGCTTTCTTTCGTTTTATTCCCAAATACATATTCTTCAACTTGCATTTGCTAACTTTATTATTGCCTTTTGTGTCTGTCTGTCACCTCATGGGCTATTGACCCGCAGCCCTGTCTAATTGTTAAATATCACATATGTACAGCCCCCTTGTGTAGATTGTGTGGTTGAGAATGTCGATCATGTTGTGAGTGGGTGTAAGAAGTTAGCTCAGAAGGAATACAAAGGAAGACATGACAATTTTGTGAAGGAAGTCCACTGGAAATTGTGTGAGAAATATGGATTAGAGCGGAGCGAAAAGTGGTATGAGCATAAACCTGAGAGTTCAGTGGAAAATGGAAGAATCAAGATCTTGTGGGATGCCTGTATCCAATGTGACCATTATTGGAGCTACATGTAGAAGGCCTGACATTGTAATCATCGATAAGGAAGACAAGAACTGCTTTATTGTTGACATCACTATCCCCAGTGATTCAAGACTCAGTGAAAAAGAGGGTGAGAAGGTTGAAAAATACCAAGACCTGAAGAGAGAAATTACGAGAATGTGGAATTTGAAAAGTGCTCAGGTAATAGCTATAATAGCCCACTTTCGATGTATTAAAATTCAGTTCTAAAGAAAAGGCACCATCTCGAGGTTCTGGGAAATAAACTACAAATCCTTATATTTATTCCCCAGAGCCTCGAGATGATGCCTTTTGTTTAGAAGTGAATTTTAATAATTATTTCGAAATTGGTCTATTGCTGGTGCCCTAGGTGGAGTAACAAGAAAGTTAGGCGACTGGGTCTGGAAACTGGGCATTACACTCCGAACAGCATTCCTACAAAAGCCTGCACTATTAGGAACAGCAAGGATTCTGAGAAAAGTGCTTGATACATAATCCTCAGGTTTTTATGGCGGCAAAGATCAGCCTGTGAAGGTGGAATAATAACAATAATAATAATAACACAAATACTACTACTACTACTACATATAATAATAATAACAAAAATAATGCTAATAATAATAATAATAATAATAATAATAACAACAATAATAATAATAATAAGGAGAAGAAGAAGAACAAGAAGAAGAAAGTAAAACAACAGGTAAAACAGCAAGCCCAAGAAATAGAAATGAAGCAGTGGGAAGAAAAAGAACTGCACGGAAGATACCCCAAAAGATTAAGGGAAGGAGATGTTGATGGGTATAAAACCAACCAGTGGCTCAGAAGTACGGGACTGAAAGCTGAGACAGAGGGGCTGATAATTGCAGCCCAGAACCAAAGCCTCCCTACCAAGTCCTATTTTGCAAAGATTGTTAAAGACGGCAGCAGTGCATTATGCAGAATATGTCACAAGTACGAAGAAACGACAGATCACATCATATCTGGCTGTCCAGAACTTGTGATTATCTAGAGAGGCACAATAAGGCAGCTGCATATATTCATTGGAAGGCATGCCAGCATTACAATGTTGAAGTCCCAGACAGGTGGTACGAACACAAGCCCGAGACAGTTACCGAAAAACGAAGAAATCACAATGCTCTGAGATATGCAGATACATCCTGATAGGGAACTGTCAACGAATAAGCCTGATATGGTGATCAAAGACCATGCTGACCAGTGTTGCAAACTTATAGATGTATCAGTACCAGCCGACAGAGACACCTCAACGAAAGTCATTGAAAAGCTCTCAAAGTACAAAGATCTCGAGATCGAAATCGCGAGGATGTGGGGAATGAGAACAGAGACTGTGCCGGTTATTGTTGGTGCGCTGGGACTTATTAGAGAGGGAATGGACCAGAACTTAGGAAAGATCCCTGGAACCAGCAACATTAATGAGCTGCAAAAGATCATCCTCCTAGGAGCGGCGCACATAATGAGAAGGTTTCTGTCCATCAAATAAAAAAGTCCCCTGGTACCTCTGGACCAAGGGTTGGCCCCGGTTCAAGGAGACTGAGAGAAGCAATTTTATTAATACATGTAGCACTGTAAACTACACTACTACTACTACTACTACCACCACCACCACCACCACCACCGCTACTACTACTACTACTACTACTACTACTACTACTACTACTACTACTACTACTACTACTACTACTACTACTACTACTACTACTACTAATAATAATAATAATAATAATAATAATAAACAACTTTATTTATTTCACTTACTTACATTAAAGAAATGAAAATAATTGATAATAAAAAATTCAAAATTCTATAAAATTACGAATTCCATGGTGCGTATCCAATCATGGATATGCTGTAAATCTACTGAGTCTCATGGTCTGGAAAATTTGAAGCCAAGTTTTGGGCACTTGAAGTTATTGCAAGTTGAAAACACAACACTCCACAAAATTGATTAAAACAGCTTAAACAGAAAGCTGCAGGGGATGCTTAATTTTTTTGTGTTTCCTTCACCAATGTTTTTTTCAGAAAATTTCTACATTAATTTTGTTAAAAATGAAAAAAAAAAATGTATTCCAAAGTTGAGGTGGCTGAAGGAAACAGAGAAACCAGGAAAAGGGAATTAATTACTAAAATTAGTTATCAGTGATTCAGTTTTTACTGGGTTAACTGAAGAAATTATTACTTTGCATGTCCCCAGTGTCACAAATTGTGTTTCCACCCCATCAAAACAAAATTAGGGACAATAATAGCTCTGAAACTGAGATCAACACAAAGAGCACATGAAAGAATAATGCACGATGTTACTTATCGACATCACAAAACAGCAAGCGAAATCCAAGAAAGGATGGGTCTACAAGATCTCCTAACCACTATCACAAGACTAAAATGGCAATGGGCCGGTCTCTTAGGGCGAATGAATGACAATAGGTGGATGTACAGTGCTACAATTTAGACTCCAAGAGGAAGCAGACGTAACAGAGAGCATCAAAAAACTTGTTGACGTGACAACACCCAAACAGTTACAGGCAACAACTGCAAACGCTAAGCGTAGCAATGGCAAACATGGAAACGTCGTGAGAAGGCCTATAAGGACGTTCGTTGTCATAGATGACAAAGGCGGAAGATGATGATGATGATGATGATGATGATGAAAGTTCTTGAGTGGACGATCCATAGAAAACAACAAGCTTCCACCTCATAATATATTAAATGAAATTTTCTCTATATAATACATGTATCTTATTACAAATGTAGATGTTTTGGTGTGTAGTACCGCTGAGTATTTTTACTAGTTGTGCTGTATTTTGACAAGCCCACTAGGGCGAATCAAAATACAAACAATGAATAGAAATAATAGCAATATTACACACCAAAACATCTAATAAGCTATTTCTTATACAACTTTTTTGCACTAACTTTTTAGCAGATGTATTGTAAACAAGCGAGAACGTGTGACAGATTTGTGCATGCAGGGCAACGTCAGCAAACTAAACTTAGTCAAACCGATTCTCTACTGTACAATAACCAAGTGTACAAATAACTAACTGTACAATATCATGGAATAATTTTGTATGTGTGTTGTTCCTGCCTTTTTTTTTGTACAATAACTAATACAGTTGAATAATAAAATAAATTATTGCACATGACCATTTAAAGGGTAACTGACGTCAAAATTTTCCCTTTTTTTTGTTGAACCAATACATTCCTCTTAGGTTAAAGAATCCAAAATGAGCAAATAAAAGATATTTTGTGCAAAACCAAATTTTCTACAAATTTCTTTTGATGCTCAATTGACGGCCATTTTGAAAACGTTCTGATCCAGGTCACGTGATGTGATACGTCACACGTGTGTAATGTAGTGAAAGGGTCATGGTAGATCTGAAAGTAACAACTTCACGGCTCTCGCTGTTCAGCTCGCTGCCACAATTTACGAGGAAAAAAAATAAGGTTTCTTCTATTCTCCAATAAGCCACCTTTTAGAGACTATGAAATACGAAGTGGGAAATAAAATACTTCCTCTGAAAAGGTTGAATAATCCAAACGCGACGGATCGTGTGTCTATTCATAGCTGCAGGTGAGTTGCACGCCAGGTAAAACAGCGTTTAGGAAGAAATTACGCAAGCGTTGTTACTCGTTTCAAAAAGTATACCACTGTCAGCTGAGTGAAGAGTAAACTACTCATGCTCGTTCATCTTGGTGTTTTATCTAAATAAAACAAGCCGACGGCCCCTGAGTGCGGAAACCACTTAAGTTCATGTTAAGAGACTTTCTTGAACCCAAAATATAAAACGCAGTGCCCTGGTTAAAAAATAAACGAACCAGAGACACATTCATGCTAAGGAAAATAATAAGCACGTAAATGTTTCTCAAATGACGATCGAAAGTTTAGAAAATATATACAATATAGCGCTCAGGTCATCCAAACCTGTACCACTCTAAGCCGCATTGAAATTTACGATATGGACGGAAAACAGCAGGATTTGAAGCGAAAAAAACGAGACCCAGGGAAGCGCTGTGTGGAGATGTTTTCTAACAAAACAAAAGCAGATGGAGTTAGCCTTCACCAGTTTCCAGCTGATGAAAGTGTGCGGCGACAGTGGTTGCATTTGTTCGATGGTCACCACATTCGGGTCACGTTTGTAGCGACCATTTCTCAGCTAACAGACGAAGGATTCGGTGCAAAAAATGCTGGATTCAGCTCTAGGCTAGTATTTAAAAAGTCCACAGTTCCTTCTATTCATGCGTCTCCTACTCCCGAGCAAGTAAACAAAGCTCGAAGAATAAAAACAAAACTCCCTTTGTGTAGAAGACTCGAGCTCCGAGGTCACGCAGGACACTAAACTGTGTTTCTAGAAACAATCGTAGACAAAGACACGAGATTCAAAGATCAAACAATCCTCGATGTAAAATCACGTTTTAAACCCACGGAGACCTTCCACTGTAGCATTTTACTTCTTGTCACCCGCCAAACATGAAAAACGGATTCGTCAAAGTGAGGCCTCAGGAATCCTTAGAACAAACACCTAAAGGATAACTTTCGAGGAAAACATTTCAAAATTTAAAAGACATTTGCGGGACAGAGGTGAACCCACGCAATTCGGTAGAAAAACTACTATCAGAAATCAAATTCACAAGGAGGGGCTCAGTGCTTAATTTTTTTAAAGGAAATAACAAAACACAAAAAGATATTTTACCTTTTGTGACAAAATACCAGCCATCAGTGTCAAACTTAAAAGAAGCTTTACTCAAAAAATGGCATTGAATTCAAAATCAAACCCTACTTCGCCAAATTTTCAAAGCACCACCAATCATTTTGCACAAAAAAGGAAAATCCTTAACTATAAAAGGTTCTATACATGTTTTCACACAGGAAGGGAATCAGTGTGGCCTGTCACTCCTTGCATTTCTCAAATTTTTATTTTTCACTGCATCTACTTCTTGACAGCAGATGTTCTCTTCCTCCCTCCATGTTGACACCAGTTTCCACACTGACACCTTGTAATAAAAGAATCAGTACAGTAAAAATTTTTATCACGATGTTGAAAAGAAGAAATAGAGAACACAAGTTGTATGATTTATAGTTTCACCAAAATGAACAGTTATCAGCACTGCAACTGTTACGAACGTGACAGATAACTTAACTTCGGCTATAAACAAGGTACAAAGACCACAAAAGAGGGGAAAACTGAAGTTCACAATAACTTAATATTAAGAGGATGTTTAATTCTAAGTACCTGTACGAATGCTATTTTTGCTGCGTTGCGTTTTATAGTGAAAGACGAGAAATCTTCAATCGTTCGCCAAATTCAATACTAAAGCGCCAAAACATGTACATGTATCATGTGGAAAACTACTCTCAAAAATAAATCCTTCCAAAGCACCTTCACAAGCTCGTATGTTTGTATTTTCAGTGTATTAAAACCTAAGTTTTGGAAGGTAATTGCGTGTAGCTTAAAAACACGTCGCTCCCATAGAATTCAAGAGTCTGCACATTTAAATCTTCTTACTTCATCGCTCCTATATTTAATAAGCGACTGAATTTGCATATTGCCTTCTGCTCTTTAAGAACGAGGCTTTGATAACAATGCACCTTATTCGTGTGCTAATGAGTGGACGGGTATTCTGTAATCTAGCCGCGATTGATTTTGAGATACTATAAAGGTAATGCACTCACCATTCGTCGCTTTCTTGATTGAGGCGACAGCGGCGTCCGGGGCTCTTGATCCTCTTCTGAATCGCGCGCTCTATTTTCATTTCTTCCTGGCAGTTCAAATCGCCAGAGCCTGATTTCACCAACAAGCTCCAAAGCCCTTTCATTATTTTCGCCTTCCATCGAAGCCTCAAAATCCGAAAATCGGACCCCGAGTTCGAGCTGCTCTCACCTGCACTACTGTTATCTACTTTGCTTGGTGTACACACGTGTGACGTATCAGGTCACATGATCAAATTCTAAGCGTTTACGGCGGATGACTTACGAAGCGGCATTTATGACAGTTTTTCGAGCGAAAAAAGGCACAAAAAAGCATTCGAAGTACCTTGTGTCGGTTTCAATGTGTTATCTGAGGTATTAAGACAGTATTAAAAAAAAATGACTTTCTAGCCGTCAGTTACCCTTTAAACATAAAATTTAGATAAGAGTTTGTCTAGATTTCCTTGAATGTTTAATAGTTCTACAAGCAGAATGAAGAAGTAGTACATGAAAACATGGTTTAAGTGAACTAATGTCGCAGTCCTTAACAAGGGAGATGCAGGGATCCCACAATGAACAGTAACAATAACAATAGTTATCAAAAATTTGTCTTTTTGTCCACGAGATAAAGAGATAGAACCAAAGACGTCTGAAGAAAATAAAAAATGGATTTTGGGCCTGTGGACTCAATCACAAAGAAATCATACACAAGCTCAGTTTCATCATACAGTACAATTAATGCTCACTTCCTTTCCAAACACAAGGTTTTGAATAAAGACCAAATCTAAAGTTAAAAACTAAGAAATGACTGAACATCATACCTATTCCCCTCTCGATGTACCAGTCCGCCTTCTTGCGATCCAGAGTACAAAGTCTGGATCCATCAGGAGCTGCCAGCATACAGTTCATGTACAGTGGTGTTTTTCTCGTTGTGCCTTTTTTATAAGGCTTTTGAGGCTTCTCTGCACTACAAGAACTAAATTCATCTTTTCCATCCTCATCGTTTGAGACAAAGTTCTTTTTTTTCCCCCTGAATGCAATGTCCACCACACCCTGACACAGAGAGCCTGCTCTTTGAGTAAAGCATGGGTCTGTAAGAAAATTGGTAACCTCATCCATGAAAAGGTATCCGTCCATCTCAGGTGACTCAAACTGGTTGAGATCTACTGTAGCTTCATAACAAATTTTAGAATCACTACACAAAGCTTCTTTTAATGCTAATCTGTCACGAAGAAACTTATCATCACTGATACTTCCAAAATTCAACCCCTCCTGCGTGGGATTCTTATTTTTCAAAGATTCTAACCTAAAAGTATCGAGATGTTGTTCGAAAGCTGGTTCTTGGTCAAGCAAGCAATGCTCTGGACTGTCTCCTGACTGATTCAGTGTGAAATCTGTTTTGATGTTCTCCGCATCACAATTGTTCAATACACAAGAAGATTGTTCAGTGTGTTCAAACTTGTTGCAACCACCTTGAGAATTCCAATCATTTTCAGTTTCAAAATGATTCTCGTTCACTGGACAAAAACCAAGTGAATCATACGTGCCTCTTTCATCATTGTTGTGCCTTGTCTTCATGTTAACCAACCTAAGAAAGATATGACTTGCAACCAATGCATCATTCATGGCATATTCAATCTGCGGTATGCTGAATTCTGCAGCTTCCCAGTTGCTGCATCGAATTCTCCAGGACTTATCCATTCTAACACCCAATATTTTCTTGGCTAAGGCATCAAGACTCATCTTCTGGGAACTGTGAAGTAAACCAGGTAAGACTTGCATGTATTTACCAGAAACCACATAAAAATAACTCCATACGCGTACCTTTAGAATACATGTGGAGGATGTAGCACAATGGCAGATCTCTGTAGCCTGCGTAGCATGGCGGTTTTGTCGACCTGGGCGAGAGGTGGCCAAGCCGCGAGAAAAGTAACAGTTGCTCCCGCCCCAATCTCCTCGCGGTTTTTCTGCCCTCGCCCACCTTTATTTCTTAGCAACCAAAACCGCCATGCTATGCAGGCTAAGATCTCTGAAAAAAGGGGGTAACTCAAAGGGCTACTTTTCTATCTCAGCCATTTTAAGAGATAAACAAGTAGTCTGTATGAAAAAGAGAATGCTATTTTTACTATTTTCAAATATCTCTTTTTGTTGCAGAGATAGTCAAGTTTTTAAAATATGCAAATTAGCCAAGTGATGACATCACAATTACTCAACCAAATTTTGATCAAATATGATGAAAAGAAATGCAGGGGTGTATCAGCCAATTTGTATCAGAAGTGCTTGATTCTTTGCAGTACGATTCTAGTATATGTGCTCCACAACATGAGCATACCAGTTTTGTTACCATAGAAACTTACTGGGTTTCAGACCTCCCAGATATTAAAGGCTTTGCTGGCCACCATTGCGTTCCATTTTGATACTTGCCAATGGTGTCTCATCTGTATGATCCTGCATTCATATAAATACGTTAGGTTGAGTTTGTGGTCTTGTTAAATGAAACTTGTTAAATGAAACTCATCCAATTCCAATTTTTATATTCCATTAGTTCAAACTAATATACGAAAATTTTCAATCCGCTTCCAAGGCCCTAAATTTTTCAATTCTCTTGACAGTCAAATTAAGTCATCTGGATCTACCGCTCAGTTTTGCAAAAACCTTAAAAGATTTCTTCTTTATCGTTAGTAGCATCAAATTCTTCGAAGTATTTACGCTTTTGTATTTTTGTGGATAAATGTGTGTGTGTGCACTCTTTCGTCTTTTTAATAATATATTGTATTACGTCCCAGTGCTATCTTAAACTTAATTTCTTAGTCTAATTTGAGGAAGCCCATAGCTCCATAAGCTCTTATAGTTTCTTTATGGGCTTCCTCGCCTTTTTTACAATTTTTTTGTATTTTGTTTATTAAATCGGATACATTATATGTAATCATGGCAAATAAAACCTTGAAACCTTGAAACCTTTTCTAGCTCAAAGATCACCAAAAATATTGAAATCATGTTGAAGGGGACTGAAAAAGAGTGAGTTGCCATGGGAACCAATTTCTTTATAGCCATCAGTGTGTTACCTATTAGCCAGCACCAAGTTTCAATGTTCTCTGCTGCAAAGTGACGGAGATACATGACATGTACATGTAGCTCTATTTCTATTTTGATTTTGCACCTTTAACAAACACGAGTAAAATGAAGCGTAACGCTCCTAAACATGTTCCCCAAAATTGTAAACAAGTTGTTATCTGTTTACAACTTTCAGAATATCTAAATAAAAACTGTTATATATTCCATGATCAATTTTCCGATGGATAAAAGCTGCACAACAAAGTATCAAAATTAAAATCCATATAAATCACTTTTATCAACATCACTTTCACCAAAGGACCACGAGAAGCAAATTGGCTATTCCGTGCAAGCTGTGTTGGACGTCTTCGAACAACTGAGACATGTTTAAAGAACTTGATGCACTCATTGCTCCAGAGAAAATCAAGATTCTTCGAAGATATGGACTTAGTGTTTAGTTAGATGTGTTTTAAGTTAGTAACAATTGAAAGCGAACACTAAAACATCAATTTAGTGTACGACCGTGAGATCTCTTGCATATTAATGAGGTGTCAAAACACTTGTACCCATGTATAGGCCGCAACCCTAATTTTGGCCCCATTTTTCCGGGAAAAAGTGCAGCCTATCCGCGGGTAAATAAGGTACTTGATGTTATATTCGGTTGAGTGAATGATGTCATCAGTCCTCTCATTTGCATATTTTACAATTTTTTTAAAGTTAAATATCTCTGGATCTGAATGCAGATTTTTCCAAACGGGAAATGGAATTCTATGTGACTCTGAAACCTAAAAATTCAAGGAATAAAAATTTGGCCATAGTTCTAAGCATTTTAAGTACACTAATCTGTGCAGGATAGAAACATCAAACATTACGCTGGAAGTATTCACACATATTGCCAGTGCTGTATGATCTTCATTGACTGCCAGTTAACTGATGCAAGTCATTCTAAAATCATTATTTTACTTTTAACTTTTTTAGTTTTAAAGTAATACATGGGTTATCTCCACCTTAGATATCTTTACAACAAGTGAAACTCTCAGAGCGTTCCAAAGAAAAAATAAATAATACCTCCCACACTCAGGGCAAGGTTTTTTCTCAAACCCTAAACCCTAACCCTAACCCTAACCCTAACCTAGTTAGATAAAGTATGTTATGTTACGTTTCATTGATAAGGACATGTAAATAGCCTATACAAGTGTCAAATAAAATTAAAATGAAACTTCCCCCCCAGTAGCTGAATTAACCATTAATGGCTCAAGAGTCTTCACAAATTGAATACTAGGGTTTTGGCTAAAAGGGATGACTCAAAAGTACTTTCTTGAGCCCACAGTGCACCATCAGATAGACCATGCTGTCACTTGCAGCAACTGCTGACCGGAAGAAGGTCCTCTCAGTTCATCCTTTTTCACTGCCACCAAATGTCAGACACTTACAGACTAACTATTGGTGGTTCAAATCACTGGGAGAAAAAAAAATTCTACAGTAGGACTTACCTCTTCTGGTCATCTGTTCCCATTTGACACCTTTGAACTACATGTCTGAGGTCCACACACCCCCACACATTGATACCAAACATTGCTGACAGTCTTTTCACATCATCCTGGATACCAACACCAAACTTAAGAATAGTCTTGTCCTGCAGAATTTCTTCCAAAATTTGAGGCATTTGACCCTCCATTTTACATAGACGAACAAGAAAACAGTCACATATGGGAGTTGCAATCTGTAACAATGCAACAGGGGCATTCACTTGTCCTTTAGTATTTACCCACTCGCAGTCAATTCCAAGGTAATTCATCCTGAAAGGATATTGTGAACGATAATACTGCAGAAGCGTGTCACAGG
>NW_027179730.1:210000-215000 GCF_036669935.1 Montipora foliosa | reverse complement strand
GCTATTTCCAAGACGACCTCTAGCCACAGCATACTAATGGGTGATAGTGTTTAATGGCTCAGCCAATCAGATTACAGCATTTGCATTAGTATACTAGTAGAATTCTGTTAATTCTTGTTAGTCAAGAAGTATTTGAAAGAAAGCTTGTCCAATCCTTGCTTCATTATTCAATGGTTCTTCACAAAAGGGTTTGGTCCTGAACTCCAGTGAGAAGTTTATTTAAGTCCGGTTTACACTACAGAAAATTTTCGGTACGGCTCGTGTGAAATTGGCACGGGCGCCTAAAAAGAGCTCAGCAAACTTTGTTTACACTACACCATTTTTACAGTATCAAGAATACCGTGCCAAAATTTTTGGGCCCGGGTAAGTTCTCTTGTAGACATGCGCAGTTCAATTATAATCAATAACGTCTGCGTGATTTTGGTGGAGAATGAGAAGCCATCTTGAAATATACGCAAAAAACCGCTAGCCTATATGAATTAAGGCTCAAATTTGCCCCTTTAAAGTGTTTACACTACTTGCTCTATCCGAACCGTGCCTATTTTTTCAGCACCCGTACCATTTTCACCCGTGCTCGGACTACCTCGCCGAAGGTCCCGGCACGGGTAAGAATTTTGGTTCGGCACGGATGAAATTTGGTACTGACAGGTTGTTTACACTGCAAATTTTATCCGAACCGAACCTTTTTTTTTGGGACCCGTGCCAATCTCACCCGAGCCGTGCCAAAAAATTTCTGTAGTGTAAACCGGGCTTTAGTTGCGTGTGCTTTTTGACACGGAGTGTGTTGCGCTGCTTGAACGCACAGAACGAAATAGGTAGGTTACTATTTTTTTTCCTGTAATAGCAAATGTATTGTTTGTTTCATTAAACGTTTGGCTGGAAAAAGTATTTCTGCCTTTGCGGATTCATCGTGTTATGTAAATATTACCTAATTTACATGCGTGGGTTGAAATTTGATATGGCAGCAGTTTTTATAACGATGACTGCCGTTTAGTAGTACGATAATTTGAGAAGGACAAACAAGCACCAAAGGCAACCCAGTTTACGCTCACGGAGCTTCTAGTTAACTATAATTTGCATCGGACCACGTGAGTTAATGTAGGACAAATAAAATGTGGTGCGATCAGTGAACACGTGTGATTCTCTTTCTTCAAATATTTCAGTAATCAACAGGGCATGACCGCTTGATCCGACTTGTTGATAGTTGTTTAGCAGTGAAGCGTTGTTGTTGAAAATTGGCCATTTGTTTGATAAACGCAAGCGCCCTAAAAGGCAATTAAGGATTAATTCCACTTGTATTTTCAAAGTTTTTTCTAATGGCAAAGCGGCAAGGGCAATTTCGCAACAACAGCGAAGCATTATTGTTGAAATTACTGGTAGGCCCTTTTGCGTGATAAATGCAAAAACCCTCGAAGGGAATTAATTAAGGATTAATTTCACTTGTACTACTGGCTAAGCGGCAGGGGCAATTTGGTGGAATCGAAATATTATTGTTGAAATTAGATCCATTGCGTGATAAAGGAAAATAACCACGTGGACAATTAAAATTTACTTTCACTTGCATTTTCAACGTTTTGAATCCCCAGTTGCTAAGTGGCAAGGGCAATTTCGTAAAAATTTTGAAAAGACACGTGAAAGAATCCTTAATTGAGCTCTGGCCCATGGGATTCTTATGCGTATCCACGTTTTCCTAACTGATCTCGCTCTTAATAGGCCATTTCCGAGTTCATGTCTGCCTTCTCTTCAAAGCCAGTCTAAATTCAAAGTTTTTGTGATGGTAATTAGTTCAAGTTTATATAAATGAAAACTAATTTACATACGAAAAATTAGCGCTTCACTCGCTTTGAAGAGGAGGCAAATATGAATTCGGAAATGGCCTATTGTCGGCGTTTTATGAATCGAAATGACTGTCGCTGTAATTTGCATGCACAACGAGCTCACAAAGTCCATTGGTTTATTTTTAGCTTCTTCAATAATTATGAGATGTTTTCTTAATGTTTCGCGGATCGGTAATTAGTGTATTTCATATATGGCCAAACAAGAAACTAGCCTAACTTTCAACGATCAGCCAAGATCCAGGGGCCCAATGAAGACGTTTTGCAAAATGTCTTTTCCGCAGTGAAAATTCAGCTGGATGGCAATTTATTAATTTTCATACTCTAGTTTTCGCCGAGAAACTTTAAATACTTTCAAGCATTTCAATCCGTGATGGTTGGACGAGAACAGAAACAGGGGGAGACTCAAGGAGAACTCGTTCACCAGAAGCTTACTGCAGGTTCAACTTACGTGTCGATCAACTCGAAACTTCAATGTCCCCCCCCCCCCCCCCCGCCCTCCTATGCAGCCTCCGGGCAAACCCCGTGCATTTGAACTTTTGAAGGTTAAATCGTTCAAATTCCCGCCCCCTCCGGCCAAAATGGTGTTCAAATGCCCTTCCCTATCGTCAGATTTGTATGTCAAAGCCTCCTAAAGAACAAACGTCTTCGGCTCCTGTCGTCTTTAATACAGCTTGTGTATAAACATGCCAACATATGTTTGGTGACCCCCTTATATGATGATACCGTTTTTACCATTTTAGAGCAAGTACAAAAACACAACTTTAATATTGAAACTATTAAAAGTGACATGAAATTGAATTAATTAAGTCGGACAATGTCAATAAGTAAGTGTAAGCTGGTCTAACTCCGAAACATGGGAAAGGTTATTTAACGAGGGTACTGTATACTTATTAACAACATAGCCTAGAGCGCTTACGACTACGTGTATTTTAAATTGTTCAGTGTCGCTTGATTACCTCTAACAGAAACGGTAGAGCTTTAACAATGAAATGGGGATGTAAAAACGTACCTTTTTGTATGACTAGCTCCGCTATGATTGGCTACCCGAGCAGGCAAGATGGAGCTATATTGGCCTCTCGGGATTTCTCGCTTGGTCCCACAAGATCTTTTTGGTGTTTTATCCCATATAATAAATCCTTTATTGATTAAGCTTGTTCGGTCAAGATGGCTGGATATTGGCCTCGTTCTGTTTTTGCGTGTTTATGGACCTCGACTTCTTCTCAGTCCAATATCCAGCCATCTTGACCTCAGGCTTTGTCAATAACCCATATATATATAGCATTCTTATGCAGCCAAAATTCCTTTGAAGACCTTCCCTTGAAGACAACTTTTGAAGACCTTGAAGTTTTGTAAGCCAATTGCTCACAAATGCTCCATCTCTTCCTTTAAACTCTTCCATCTCGTCCAAACACGTGTTTAAAGCTGTTAGCGACTTCGGCGCCCGAAAATAATAAATAAATAAATAGGCACGCACTTGTGTACACGCGTCTACGGAACTTGTCTACATATTCTTGGTTTGCACGTGACGTCACAAAAAAAAAACAAAAGTAAAGAGCCTTTTGAGTTTTTATCTCAATCAGCGACAAGAGGTTTTAAAAATATATCTGTTTGCATGTTTCGAAAATAGAGCAGTTTGAATTTCAGAGTCAGTTTCACAGTGCGTGACATGTTGACGGCTTCGAAAAACATGCCAGTTGCATAAAAACGTCGATTCACCTCGTGTTTTTGTGGCCTAAACAGCCAAAATACTAGGAGACGTGTTTATACGAATGTATGTACTAAATTCCAGATGTTTCTACAGGTTTCCGGCCGCCATGTTGGTGTCAGTTCAGCAGTTCTAAACTCTACAAATTTGAGTAATGTATTTTGCTGAATAACTCAATTACGGAATATCGCACAGCTCTGAGACTTGGACCCGTTGTTTATTTATTCCTCCTCTATAACATGTCCATTTCTTGACTCAATTTCGTAAATGGTGGTAAGCGATTTATGTTTTCACTTGCGTGATGTGCAAACCAAGAATAGGCAACGTACCTTGTACCATGACTCTTCCCTCAGACACTAAGAGGCAGAGTAAAGAGCCTGGGTAAGACGTAAATGTTAATTGGTTACAATAAAATTTGTGTTATGCAATATGTAATCCACATGACCTTTCTTATCTTTGTAAAATGTAAAGTAGGTGTACAGTTTGTGTTATACATGTGTCACCCACAATGTTGAAATGTTAAACGAACAAAATAACTCAACATACCAAGTTCAATATTTTATTTATTGTATCAAATTGTCTAAGTCTTTCCTTTCTCTTCCCATCCCGTGAGGTGAGGCGGGCCCCCAATATGGTCTTCCCTAGATTAGTGACAAAGGGACTTTTCATGGGGAGGGAGGGGTTGTATGCATTTTAACATTTTAAATATGGTGAAATTGACAACAAATGCAACAATTTAATGCCTTATTTATATGAATTATTTTATTTCTAGAACAATTAAGAGTAAATGGCTCATCGAAAATACATCTCCAGAAAAAGAATATTTGTACTGTAAATCATAGAAATTATTTTCAACTAAAATCATTTCTGGTACATTACTTTATAGCACTTATTTATTGAATTTTGTATACAAGTACATAAATTGTTTCCAATAACTATTGGTTATATCTTATTTTAAAATTATGAATCCCATGTTTTAATATCTTTTACCTGCATGTGTACAATTACAGTCAATGACAAAGCCACTCATTAATATTGTTTACCAGCAAACTGTCCAAATTTTCTTGAATTGGCTTGAATAAAATCTGCACAACTTGTTTTTACCGAACAAAGTGGGTCCAGGATTCTCGTCAACATCATTTGGCATTCTTACAAACAAAGCCGCGCATAACTGAAATAATACAACCCAATGTATACAGCTCGAGTAGGTAAAAGTATTATCGGCCTTGTATTTCAGATAATACCGTCAAACTCAGTTTAAACGGCTTTTGTTTTTACAAAATTGTTGTGGATACCCATCCGGACACGGTATTTCTCGATCGTTACTCCCATGATTGTTGGAACTAAATCAAACAAACAAGTTTGTAGCGTAGTTCGTTATTTTTGCCTCAACTGACGAGCTTGTTTTAACCAGCGCAACGGCTAAAACGGTTGAGCACAACGGCTGTGTTTAGCTT
>NW_027179730.1:200000-205000 GCF_036669935.1 Montipora foliosa | reverse complement strand
TTTTGGGTGGGTTTATAACTTTGGGGGGAGGAGGGGGAGGGGTGTAGGGGGTGGAGAGCGGCTATAAGAGGAAACGAGTGGTTAAGCCCTCGCAATATTAATTATTAATTGCTGTCATTGCTAGACACTGCATAAGCTGAAATGCAAGGAATACCGTCAAAACCCTCTCAGTAATTATTGGTCAGTAATTACTGGTAAACAGTGTCAGGCAACGTACCTTTCCTTTCTTTCCCCTTGCAACTCTTTTTGTCCTTCTTTTTGCTTTTTTTGAGAATGCTGTGAAAACAAGCTACGGAAGTGTTTATACGGTCATCGAAATACGTAAAAATCAAGCAACAATTAACCCCTCGCATTATTAATTATTAATTGCTGTCATCTCTGGACACTTAAATGCAAGGAAGACCGTCAAAACCCTCTAATTAATTATTAGTCAGTAATTACTGGTAAACATTGTCAGACAACTTACCTTTCCTTTCTTTCCCCTCGTGGCTCTTTTTGTCCTTCCTTTTCCTTTTTTTGAGAATGCTGTGACTGCTGTTCGATTTTTTAAATGTTTTCCCATTTCACGGACTCTACGTTAACAAAAAGCGCCAGAAAAGCCGCACAGACGCGATAAAAGTCACCAAGTTACAGAAAATCATGACTGACGTGATTACGTGTCGACCTTTGAACCAAAACAGGAAATAAGAGACATAAGACGCTTACTGCATAACAAGTGCGTCAAGTGTTTAATGATGGTTTGTTTAATAATTCTTTATTTGCACAAGAAATATACATGTCGCAAAATCAACAGAAGAGAAGATTTAGAGTCATGATGGCCTGGTCGGTCATGTCGCTGTCGAAATAACAAAGTGAAAAGATGTCGCTTTGTCGAAGTTAAAAATGGATTGTCGCTGTCGCAAATTGTCGCTTCTGTTTCCGTCAGGTTCTGTCGGTGTTCTGGAACAAGATTGTCGCTACATTTTTTTGCAATTTTGGAGTGATGTCGCTTGTCACCAAGAACCCTTGGAAGGCCTCACTTTCGAGGTCTTTCAACATCTTTGTACAGTTCATGTAATGCAATCTGTAACGCAATGGGGAAAGGACCCTGTTGTTGTGATAACATAGCAAGAGGACAGAGAAAAAAAAAAGCGATCCAAAGGATAAGAAACGCAAGGGGTGACAGGCCACAATGATTCCCTTCCTGTGTGAAGACATGTGTACAGTTGTATAACCTTTTATAGTTTTGCTTTAACGTGCAGATCCTTCAAGGATTTTCCTTTTAATATGCTGCATGTATGAATGATACGTGGTTCTTGAAACATTTATTGAAGTAGGGGTTAATTTTATATTACACCAGAG
Source organism: Montipora foliosa (assembly GCF_036669935.1). Taxonomy (NCBI): domain Eukaryota; kingdom Metazoa; phylum Cnidaria; class Anthozoa; order Scleractinia; family Acroporidae; genus Montipora; species Montipora foliosa. The sequence continues at coordinate 203,659 of NW_027179730.1, read as the reverse complement.
AGGTCAGACAGAATTTGAACAAAGTGAACGAGTACATCAAATCTACCGTGAGGAATGTAAAAGAAACAAATCAGCTCAAAGAAGACTCGCAAAGACTCGACAATACCGGGGGCTGCATGGGGTCGCATATTTACGACTGGATTGACTATAATGCATGGGGTTGCATTTTCAACAGAGTTCCCGAGAGAGTTAGAATGGGGTCGCAAATTGTCGGGAGTTTGGGGGTAAGAAAATTCTGGCTAGTGGGATTTAAAAATGGAGAGATTTACGGTAATAAAGGTAGTTACAGAAAGAAATGTAGCGCTGTTGATTTAATATTTACTAGTCGCATTACATTCCGTTTTGAAATTACAATTAAAAGACTTTATGTAAGGTTTTTTTTTTATGCATAAACAGAAAGTGACTAAGACGGGGTCTATAATTGGCCATAAAATAGACTATAAAGGGCACATACTCAGCGAAAATTGGCCCAAGTACCGCCCCTTGCTTGGCAACCAATGGTTCCTAAGGAACTGTGTCCCGAAAGACACAAACTTTTGTAGACCTTCTACTCAATAGTGTGAAGAGCCTTATGAGCAAAATCGACATTATTAATCCACAGCTCAAAGATAGCATTGACTAGAAAACTTTACTTACAACAATAGCAGAGGTTTTGCACGCACTTTCGCATTTTAAGAGCGAGAACCTTTGATGCCCTCCTTCAATATGTAACAGACTTCGGTAAAATATCAAAGGAGTCATTAATAAGTATAAAGCGATGGGGGAAAAATCCTCGTATTACCCGGTGCCACGGACTGGTATGTCGTCGTTCAAAGATGTAAGATTCATGACCCCCACTGGCTGCTAATTCGCTTACCGAAAATGAAGAAGCCTTAATATACTATAGTGTCCCGGTTTGACCGGGCCTAGAACAGAGCAATTATACGGACGGAACGAGAGTTTTTCAATAAAAGAAATTGTTTCCAACACGATGCAAAGCCCGAGAATTTTGTTTATTCAAGCAAACAAAGGACATTTGAATGGTTTGGCCTGTGTTGTTTTCGTCATTCACTCGCACCTTATATCTATTATGCAGTCCGTACGATTCTCAGTAAAAGCAGTATGAAGCCAAAAATACTAGAAAATGACGCAATATTTGAATAATAAATCCCGTAATGAAAGGTTTTACATACCATCCGTGCGGACGTTTTGCTTATTTCTCGTACGATGTTAACTATTCACCATCACGATTGGAATGAATGAGTTTGAGTGGAATAAGTGAAATGTTTATAGCGGTATCTTCATTAAAGGTCGAAGGCGACCATGCAAACCCCGAGAAATTTTGATTATGACGTAACCGTAAGGCCGTACGTCTTTTGGTCAACTTTTCAAGTAAGCCAATATGCGAAATGTCTTGCTAATTTGGTGGGAAGTTGCATAGGCTGGAAACCGTGTTTTTATTTTTTCGCGGGAATTTGCATGGCCAGCGAATTACATAAACATAAAGTTAACATATGCTAATTTAAAGTTCCGCTTTCAGGCTTGCCTAAATATGTATATATATATATATATATATATTAATATCAATTTCTGCTAATTAATAAAACAGGAACTGAATATTTAAAAAAGGTCAGAGTGACGAGCTGATCCCTTCTCGCGTGGCTTTTAAAAGCAGGTGGTGACAGATGCTTGTTGCTGCTCGGACAGAAACAATCCTCCAGACGTTTTTCTTGCTTTTAGTCCTCGTTCCTTGAAAAGGTATGTTCAAAACTAAATATGTTCTTAAAATGCAAGAATTAAGTTTGACAATTGTTAATAAGAAAGCACTTGTAACTTTTCACTTGGACAGGTTTGCAATTAATGTCGGTCTCAGCGCACTTACTTTTTCGTCTTACCTCAAAACGCCTAAAGGTTTTATCAAGAAATTAACCGAGTGAGTGCAAATTCTTGACCAAAATGTCTCGAAATTGATGTTTTTCTCCTGCAACCATAATTAAAACGTTGGGAAATTGAACTGTTTTTTTTTCTAGCCCTACAAACCTCCGTAACAGTTTGAGAGTCACATAAAATTAAAGTTCCTTGAGACTTTCTAGTATTTTCCCAGCTACAGAAAAGGCATTTTTTACATGTCTTGATACCATTATTTACAAACTTAACACAGAGTAATCGGTAGAATTTATGGAAATTAGGTAGGAGAGAGAGGGAAGGAAGGAAGGGGGGGGGGGGGGGGAAAGTGCTGTTTGAACTCGGGATTCGCCTGAAGAGTATTATAGATGGATGAGACGAAAGAAAAATATCGTGGACTAAAGAAGAATAATTATTGCATGTCTACTTTTTCATTATTCTTGTTTAAACGTGAGCCCATTACTCCAAAATCTATTATTATTTACCTCTGGAGAAACCAACTTATTCCCGCTTATTTTCCTCCTCCATAACTGTTTGTTTCAAACTACTATCGGAGCATATCTAGGACGAGTGCTCCACTGTGGTTTAAAGCTACGGGGATGCATTGAAATGCTTTCCCGGGTATGCTTAGATTAATGTCCGATGAGGAATCGATATTTCTCCAGCAGGTTTTGATGATAAAAGGTTTGTTCGTAAAACAGCTGGAAAGCGAAGGTAAGGTGACATTGGAGAGACTATTCCAGTCGCTAATTTCCTTTATTTGTATATCCCGCACGACAGTTGGAAACACATTTATTTTTTGTATTCGAATTTCATTCTTTTGGAACTATTTTTCTGGCACTGTTTCTTTGATTCTTTGATAACAAATATTATCAAATATTATTACTAATATCAAAATTCAAACCTAAGTAAAGTACTTCTTTTGAAAAGTGAATTCGTTAAAAGATAAGATAAAGGACCAAAAACAAGTTAAAGATATTTCATAATGCACCGAAATATGTCCCTTGATAAAGACTCATGGAAAGTTCATTTTTCCTAAAAGCATTCCACCCTGAACTTTGAAACTAGTTCATCTCTGTAAATTAATAACATGACAATTAATAGATAATTATATACCCAAATAAATAAATTTTCCAAATGGTCTTGATCGCACAAGTGTTACTACTATTTTTAAAACTACAACCACACATTTGAGTTTTAAGGAACATGTTTCGATGTTTCAAACATCATTATCAGCTATAGCGAATGTAACAGTAAAACTTTTACATGTGGTGCTGCGTCGGTGGGAGAGTGAAACAGGAAATTTTGGTGTTATCAAACGTGTTGATAAAGGTCGAATTACCACCATGAACGATTTGGAAAACTGACGTTTCGAGCGTTAGCCCCTCGTCAGAGCGATGAGGTTCTAACGCTCGAAACGTCAGCTTTCCAAATCGTTCATGCTGGTAATTCGACCTTTATCAACACGTTTCATAACACCAAATTTCCCTGTATCAATAAAATGATTCTTTGTAGATGAAATGTTCGTCACATTCAAACTAACCAACAATAATATTGAAAAAAAAAAAAAAACCCACACACACAAATGACATAACGGTAAAAACATGAAAGTGTAAAGCTTTCATCTTTTGAATTTGAGCTTGATAACGAAACAAAAAAGGCAAGATTGAAACAAGAGAATATAAATAAGAGAGGAAATTGCGCTGCCCATGTTAATTATTTGAACTTTATTTAATTTTTAACTCGCGCCAATGATGTAAAGAATGTCTTTATCT
>NW_027179730.1:177500-182500 GCF_036669935.1 Montipora foliosa | reverse complement strand
TTCAGTGGTTATGTGCAAAAACCGTAATGCGGGCTCACTTCGTCAGCTATTTTCCTCCTTTGTTTACGGCGTTCTTGTGATGATCGACCATGATGCCGGAAAACAAATACGGTTCATCGCCGGGCCGACTTTAACTGGCTTAACAATAAAGCCCATGTATCCCTCTAAGAAGACATCGTTTTGACGTCGATAGACTTAACAGCAGCAACGAGAATGATGCCGTGAAAGGTGTAATAATTATAAGATTCTTTTGATCATTGGAAAGCCATGCCATTTTTGCAAACTTTTTTGCAAATATGTTTCAACGCGGAGAAAATAGTTTTCGAAGTGACTTACTATTAATATTTACTACTTTTAATTGCGAAAAACGCCAAAAACTGTAACTCAATCTTAACTCAAACTCTACTCAAACTCAACTCAAACTCAACTCAACTCGTAACTCGATGAATAGCCGAGCCCATACTGATCGATACTGAGTTGCTACTGACAGTGTTTGATAATTTACTATCAGGTGTTCCTCCAATATGCTGCTGATTTCATGGCGTCTGGTAGCTGATGTGCTTGTTGCCTCATTGGTTGATGGGTTAATCCGTGCCCCCCTTTCAGTGCCATGTGTGATGCCCATTCATGTGGGCAGGCGCAATTTTTCTTATTACATCTCCATCGGATTCCAAATCGATCCCGATGCCGTGGGCAAATCGTTGTACCCAAAATTATATCATCTATCTCAAAAACACCTTTAAAAGCAATTAATTTAATAAGAAAACAATAACAATTTCACGGGCATTGATACAATCCGGCTGCACTGATCAATGTACTCGCTTCAGGGACAACTGGAAAAGTAAGTGCTCGCAGTCTCGCACAACGATACATGATTACATGGTCTTACATATCTTGCTTCCTCGATTATTGCTTTTTTTTTTTTCAGTCGATTTATGGTTAAATTGAGCTGAGTAGACTGGCTAGTGTCGCTGCTTGCCTCATGGATTAAAGAACGAGGTATATCCAAAAACACTACTGCGGCACTGCGGCAGCAGTGTTTTTAGGCTCCATTTCTTGTGGCCGGGTATTCTGCTTTTGACATTAAGATTGTAGTAGGTAGTATCTGCGTATTTCGCAAAGTGATTTTCTGCTCAATATCTTTAGGGGATTATCTTACATGAGGATTCGGTTCCTCTCTGATGGCAGCCTTTTTGTATTGATTATTACAAAGAAAGTTCTTATAAATAAACGAGATGCTTCCGTGAAGCATACACTGGGTTGCCTGTGGTACATGTTACAGAAAATCAGAAAGCTCTGAATTGTGTGGTATTGAACTACAGCATTCCAGTCTCTGAAGAATAACAAATAAAAGAGAAGCGAGAAACATTGGCTTCTGGGCTGACATGTTGATAATTTTCAAGTTCCCTCACAACTTCTTTTCATCACAAGTTTAAGCGTGCCCTCTGAGCATCTGACAGCTTTGTAATACCAAAGTTCACTGAAGTTTAACCCTGTCCAGCGGGGTTAGTGTTTGGATGGGAGACCAAAACAATATACCCCTCATAAAACAGAAGCATCGGACCGAAAATACTATTAACGCTAACAAATGCGAACTCAGCAAGATACATATTTTGTTAGCTTGCTTTATGCAAAACAAGCACGTCATACGCAAAAAGTAGGTTCTGGAGGTAATTTTGAAAGTGGAAATCAAGGTTACGCGGCAGAGGGCAAATACAAACTCACGATTTAATTAAGTTAACACACCAGAAAGACGCTAAACTCATTTTGACAAGAAAATGCTCTACTCAAGTGAAGCTATGATCTTCGCAGTTATGAGCGCAATTTTTGCAATTGCGTAGAGAAGTCTGAAAAATTCAGGACTTCAACGGGGTTTGAACCCGTGACCTCGCGATTCCGGAGCGACGCTCTAACCAACTGAGCTATGAAGCCACTGATGTTGGGAGCTGGTCATTTGTGGGTTCTAATGGTCCCGTGAGGAATGAATCAATGATGAAATGGTAAATATGAAATGAATCATATATGAACTGCGGATATGAAATCAAGTGAAGCTATGATCTTCGCAGTTATGAGCGAAATTTTTGCAATTGCGTAGAAAAGTCTGAAAAATTCAGGACTTCAACGGGGTTTGAACCCGTGACCTCGCGATTCCAGTGCGACGCTCTAACCAACTGAGCTATGAAGCCACTGACGTAGGAAGCTGGTCATTTGTGGGGTCTAATGGTCCCGGGAGGAATGAATCAATGATGAAATGGTATATATGAAATGAATCACGCAATTGCAAAAATTGCGCTCATAACTGCGAATATCATAGCTTCACTTGATTTCATATCTGCATTTCATATATGATTCATTTCATGTATACCATTTCATCATTGATTCATTCCTCACGGGACCATTAGAACCCACAAATGACCAGCTCCCAACGTCAGTGGCTTCATAGCTCAGTTGGTTAGAGCGTCGCACCGGAATCGCGAGGTCACGCGTTCAAACCCCGTTGAAGTCCTGACTTTTTCAGACTTCTCTACGCAATTGCAAAAATTGCGCTCATAACTGCGAAGATCATAGCTTCACTTGATTTCATATCCGCAGTTCATATATGATTCATTTCATATATACCATTTCATCATTAAAATGCTTTACTATTGCCATAAAAACTATCCAGTTAAGCTCGCATATCATAAAACATGATGAATTCATAAGGGCCACCTTTTCGAGCGAACAATTTTTTGAAACAAACAACATGTTTGCTATTAGAGGCAAAAACCCCTTCTATTTTATTACGTGCGTGAAGAGAAGAAACTCAATCGTGTCAAATATGCGCAATATTGCAACGAACTAAATTTCAGGATCAAACTGTTTCCATGAAGAACCTTTTCCTTGAATAATGAAGCACAAAATAGACAAGCTTTCTTTCAAATAATTGTTGGCTGTTACATTTCCAATTATTATTTTTACCTGAAGACTGTGCAGAGTTGATCACAGATCTACGTAAGGTGTTCGATTCGTTCAATCGTTCTCTGTCTTTGTTGGACCCATAAGTTACCAGAGAATTTTCCATTTGGTTTCAGTGTTCTACATAACAGCACACTTGGTTAAATATTAGTATTTTAGAAATCCAGCTCACTTTGATTTCGGCTCGACGGGCGATAGATTGTTGTCGAAGTCCATTACTCGTCGCTTTTGAGATTCCAGGTGTTGGTTTTTCACCGCCTGCCTAGTTTATCCAACTGACTTTCCATTATTGAGCTCCATAAGGGTATATTTTATTTAAAGATCCACTAAAACGCCATTCGCGTTACATGACTTTCGACGCCATTGCAGGCTAAGTTAATTATTCTACTGTGTCCACCAGAGAAATCTATGCATTTCCACTACCCTCTCGATCCTAAGAAAATACGCGCAGAAGGCTCTATGCACAAAGACACCACTTTCCAGGGGAGTGACAGGCAAGACTTTTACCGACACGGAAAATAAAAAAAATAAATAAAATAAAACAAACAAATCCCACACACTTTCCGACTGGGATTGCCATACTGGCAACCCAGTAATAAAATAAATAAATTAAGTGATTTCAGTTAGGGCTTACCTGCACGTGGGAGCAAAAGCCTAGCCTCTGTATATGAGAGACCGTGACCCTAGCCTCTGTATCCAGAGAAGAACCTGACACTCTATAACTTCTTAAGTGTGCCTTGATGTCCTTATCACATTTTGCTATTGTTACGCATTGAACGTTTGCTGGATTATCAGATCTTGGGCCACAAATTCCCCCAACAAATTCAGAATAACCGCACGAAGCTATTGGTCTGTGTACTTTGTCCTAATCTCTTGCGTGACAGCTCTGACGACACAATCACGGCACAACTCACGAAGGTCACAAAGCGTTTGACTGGTTCGGTGGTGGTTTGAGGGCTTCGAGGAAAATCCAACCAGCGTATACTTACATAAAGGGGGATACCTTTCTATGTTTGTTTTGTAGGTATTTTCACAAAGTTAATTTAGGAAACTTCTTTTCGTAAAAATATACGAAAAGGAATGAATCTTACTAGTATGCAAATTTTTAGGTCAGTTAATTACTAGATGATTTGTCGCTCTAAACCGAGACAGTTAATTATAATGACACGCTCCACTTAGCTTGACCTACAGTAGTTCCAGTAAACCAAAAGTCTCGAATTGTTCAGTGAATAAATCAAGATCACAGTGTTTGATTTCAATATACATCGCTTAAGGGTGAATGAATTACTCTAGCTGTGCAATGTTGTTTTCATTCCCAAGTTACTCATTCGTTATTTCAAAAGTGAGAACGATTCAAACAAGCGACATTTTGGAGTCGTTTTCACTCGCTCACAAGGCCCATCCCGAAAAAGTCGCCGTCCAGGTAAAATAATTATCGAAACAAACTAAAAGATATTTTTCTAAAAATGGTTTTGGTAGTTCTTTATTGTGACAAAGTTTGGCAGTTTTCGATTTTTTTTTTATTTTGCACGGTTCTTATTAATAGCTGAGAGGCGTCATAAGCGTTCTTCCAAAACAGTTAAATTTAGACACTGTCTTTTTAGGGCAGTGCATCTTGTTTGCTTTAGAACAGGCTGGTAGCTTCCCTTCAGTTAGGTTAGAATGGCAAGTAGGGCATATTCATTCAGTATTATCAACGCTTTTTGTGCCAGTTATACATTCTTATCAAACATGATAATGTAATGGATTTGATGATAAAAATTACGGGCAGAAACATACTTATTAAAGACAACGTTTCGGTGTCCTCATGACACCATCATCAGGTCAACTATAATATTTTACAGATAACTCGAATATTAATGTTCAAGATTAAGTTCAAAGTCCCTAGAGGCTAGGTGAAAAGTTTTGCCTTTATCAAGTCATTTTGGATATTCAGACACGGTTTGTGCTCGCGAATAAGGAACATTTCATACACAAGACAATCAAATTTGCATGAGCATTTCTTAGGAATGCGAAACATGTCAGATGTTATTGTTCTTGATTGA
>NW_027179730.1:142500-167500 GCF_036669935.1 Montipora foliosa | reverse complement strand
TGTTTTGAATGGGATTATAATTGAGTACCAGAGGAAAAACGTTTTTGCTAGCTTTCACCTTTTTGCTTAAAAGTTCAGATCTGGGAACTTTAAGAGCCTTATCAAACTGTTTGTCAACTAAATCTGCGGGATAATTTTGCAACATCAGGTACCCTTTGTATTCTTCACATCTAGTTTCTAAAAATTCATCAGCGGAAAAATTGCGCTTAATTCTCAAGGCTACCCCATAAGGAATTGACCTTTAGCAATGTAACGGGTGTGAACTAGACAACGGCAAATAAGGGTATATATATATATATATATACTTTATATGTGTCTTTACTTTATATATATATATCACGTTTTAATTAACTTAAAAATCCAATTTCAACAGAATGTACAAGAAAATTTGTATGCTTTTGTATAGGATATATCTTCACTTGTGAAAGATAAAAATAATATCAGTCTCCACTTTACCCGAGCGAAGATGTCAAATTTCAGCGAAGGCACAAAGCGAAACAACTAAATGGTCGAGGTCCATGAAAATTGAGTGCACATCGCTGAATGCTATATCCCAGTTTTAAAACCGTTCCTCTGAATGTAGTTCCTACATAGTTTGGCTACTCTGTAGAATTTGAACTATCTGGAAATCAATAAGAATGGAGGTTTTAAAACTGGTGATCTAACCATCTTGAATCACACTCTCGTTGAAGGCAAGCGTGGTAGGTCTGGTAGATCTGAATCTCCTGATTAGCTTTACAGGCAACTCGTTATTAGAAGCGTTCATCAACGAGGCTTTTTTCAGTTTTTGCACACGGGTCCAAAGAAAAGAGCTCTGACTGATAAAGAAAAAAAATCGCGCTCAAGCGCACGCGTGGCACTAGGTATTTTCTTTGTTGTCCACTTTCATACAAAGCCATTGGATTGGATTAAAACGTCTGTCTGTGGCCTGTCTAAATTGACCCCAACTGTACAATGCTGAATTAGCTTCAAGCCACAAGTGTTTAAGATTACCCACTTTGCTAGTCCATGTTACAACAGTGTGTTCTACGGAATTCTCCTTTTATTTTGGCATTTGCATTTTTTTGACTCCCCACTCCCACCGCTTGAGAAATTGTTTTCAGCGGCTTTGACAGTTTTTGAAGATATGTTATCTCTTCTTTTATCTCTAACTCTGTCGCTGCAGATGCGTCACCCGCGAGTGGCCCGCAATGTGAAATCATCTGCAAGTTGAGTGGCAGTGCAAAGGACGAGGAGACAGTCGACCCAGACTCCAAAGTCCCTTTTAACTGTTCCATGAGAAACAGAGGAGAAAAAACTCAAAACACGACATGGAAGCAACTGTACCGAACAGTAACTGCACCCACGAATGGCCAACCGTGCATGGTATTGAAAACAGGAAATTCAGAAAGACAAATATACTTAGCTAGTAAGTGATATCTTTTTCGTTGCCGCCGTTAACTGAGCTCACCAATCAATTAGGATAACTAAGCCTTTCTGTCTCTCTTTTCTTTTAGGAGCATTGACAGTTGCACGACCAGTTAGCCCGCAAATAATCTATGAAAACATAGGGAAGAATTTGTCATGTGAATTCGAAGGAAGGCCTCGACCACTTATAACTTGGTACATAGGTGGCAAATCAATCATGAGTGAGTTCGAGGAATTGAGTCACACAGAGCTCGAAACGTCACAAGATGATGGTATTTTTAAAGTTACTAGTATTCTGTATGTACCGGGCCGTGAAAAATTCCATATAGCCACATTCACCTGCTCAGGAACAAACAGGTTAAGGAGCGGATGGTCAAGTAGCGCCAGTCAAACCATCTCTGTCCGGTTCAAGTGTAAGTGCTTCCTTGCTGATATATTTTAATTATACTTATTGCATAATTATATGATTTTTATAATTATACATATACTTTTGATTTTACTTATAAGGGGGCTACCCTATTTAATGGTTGTATGTAGTTTTGTTTATAAAATGGCAACTTTTATTCATTATAATTATGTAATGTATGCCAATTACTTATATAATTAATGTTTCTTATCTATTTATTTATTTATTTTTACACAGGACCTGTTTAAACATGTTATTATTACTATTATTATTATTATTATTAGTATTCCATGATTTTAGGGTAGAACCTGAAATTTCTCTGAATTTTGATTGCTATTTTCTTTGTGACGTTTGTCTATCTCTATAAACTATCGAAATAGTAACAAATATGAAATACTCTAAATAATAAATACTACTTTTGAAATTAAATATCGTTTTAGGCCTAATTAGGCCTTATTAGGTCTGAAACGTTATTGCTCCTAATTAATTGAGATTAAGATTAGAATTGAGATCAATATTGAGATTAGGAGCAATAACGTTAGATATTTAATTTCAAATCCATCCTTGGTCGGGTAGTATTCAATGTGTGTGGGTGTATGGCATGTATGGTGTTTTGGTGTTTCGTCTCGCTGTTTCGATGTTTCGTGGTTTAGTGATGCCCCTCACGGATCATGTTACTTCAACTGGTCACAGCTTGAAATGGGACCATTTTGACATTTTAACAAAACGTCATTCTGACATACAATGTAAAATCAAAGAAAAACCGTTGATTAGAGAGTTAATGCCCTCCCTAAATGAATATGTAAGTAGCGAAAAGCTGTATCTCTACTAGCTAATATTATTTAGGTTTTTTTCCTTTTACTGATTCACCATTCTATGATTTGTCACATTAATTGTCTTTAAACCATTAATTAGTTACTTATGTTACATATGTAGTTAACGGTCACTTTTGAAGATGTATGTCGAAGCATACGAAACGTTAAGAAAATAATGTCAAACAATGCGCTTGTTTATAATGTTTGTCACCGCTGTTTGCGTCTTATTTTTGATTAAGCTAAGATGGCCAAAGAAAAGAGCACGTTCCACACAAGATGGCACTGCCGGGTCAGTTTTGGGAAGGTGCTTGATCCAATCTTTTTGGATCAGTGGGACGTACGCACATGACGTCACAGCAGTCATTTTGGTTTCCCACAACAAAGAAACGGCGACCATGTTGATGTTCGTAACTAATTCTGTGTTAACGAACCTCGATACGAATGAAGATATTTTCATTGCATGGCCTCTGGCCGAGTGAGTGAACAAGTACGAGTTTGCGCAATAGCAGGGACCATATTTTGTAAAATGGCTGAGATATTCGAAATCTCAAGATAGAATAGTTGCTTGGCAAGGAGCGAGACGAGAACTGAAAAATCAAAGTCTTAGGTCTTAAATTAGTGTAAAAGCCTGGGAGACACCGCTGTCCTTGCACGCGAAATGTTCTCTTCTGGTTGCCTTCCTCGTGTCAAAAACGCGCTTTCTTAAGGAGGCTCGAAGGGTTTCAACACTTAGAATACTCTCTGTTAAGATCGAATAACGCTACAACACTATATCACGTAACAGCAATGTTGTGGTAGCATATAAAACACCGATTATTTCCAAACAAGATGTGATCATCATTGTGATGCAATAAGTTACCTTGGCAACGAGAAAGCCCAGCAAAAGCACCCGATATTTTGGATTTAGTTGCTCATATCTCAAAAACGAACTCGGTGACCCCCCTTTTTTATTGCTGAAAAGTGATCACAAGGCCACGATGAAACTTTTGGCAAAGTTTCAAAAAATTCTGTCGAGAGGATTCAGAGCTATCTTAAAAAAATCACAAAGTTAAAGTGGCTCTGAATCCTCTGGACAGATTTTTTTTAAACTTTGCCGAAAGTCTTATCATGCTCTTCTGATTACTTTTCAGAAAAAAAAAATGGGGATCACCGAAATTGTTTTTGAAATATAAGGAACTAAAGACAAAATAAAGGGTGTTTTTACAGGGCTTGCCCATTGCCACGGAGACATATTACGTCACAGTAATGACTATATCTTGTTCAGCAATAATTCGTGTTTCATTTGGTATTACAATATTGCTAATACATTATACAACGTTGTGGTGTCGATCCTTCTAATAAAGGCGTCACTTGGAAGCGTTGAAACTGGTTCGAGCCTCCTTAAGCTCCCTATTAGGCTGATTTAGCAACAGAACGGGAACGTCAGTGGCGACGGCGCGCGCAGAAAAAACACCAATGAAAATTCAGAATAGAGTAGACTCCACTCTTTTCGTCTCTATTCTAAATTCTCATTGGTAGTTTTGCTGCGCTCGACGTCGCCACTGACGTTCCCGTTCTGTTGCTAAATCAGCCTAATGTTTCCGGTAGAACGCCACTAGCGGGACAAATTGCCGATACTTCCTAATGTAAAGATGATCTACTCTTCTTAATTAAGCTTAACCCGGTTTGTTTATAGAATGGTCATCAGCTATTTAAACTTCTGTAAGACACCGGACTTACGTGAAAGATTTTCAATTTTTAGTCATTCCATTCCGTTTAGTCATACTGCAAGCCTCACCTTCTGCCTAATTATTCAATTCAGCAATCCAAATGTTCTTTGTCATTTTAGTGTGTTTTTTTTTATCTTGTGAAAAAGCGACGGTGAAACTGATCTTTACAGATTTCATGAACATAAGAGAACATGACTTGGTATTGAAACACCAATAGCCGCTGATTTTTTTTTAAAACGCCCTTTCACCAGTTGTATCAGTCGAGAGTACATTTCACTTTCTGTGCGGGAGGTCGCGAGTCCTGTAGGATCAACATTAGACCGGCACCAAAATAACTGAGGAGAACTTGACAGTGCTTCCCTTGTAATTCCATCTTCAAATGGCAAGACTTTCAAGTCTTCTGGGATAAGGACTATAAACCGCAGCAGGGGCCGCTGTGTTGTTTTCTCCTAAACCTCTCACCACTCCTCTCACACTTCCGTGATCCATTAGGCTCCGTCTCACATCACTTGTTCGTAAATAATTCCGTGGGACGTTAAAGAACCCACACACCGTTCGAGAAGAGTGCTGGGGATGATATTCCCGGTGTTAAGGCCAGGGCTTCAAAACTCTTTTCCCTACCAATTTCAACCTTTCCACAGTAAAAACGCGCGAAATTCAAAAACTTAAAAAGAAGATTATTTTTTTTCTCAAATAATATTTTATATAAAAGCAATACATCAATTTTTAAGCTAAGAAAATAAGCTTTCCAAATACATATAGCTTATTTACCGAAAACTAAAACATTTTAGAAAAAATAAAGTTGCAAGACAAAAAATTAAAAAAAAATACACAAAATCGGTTTCCCACTCAGATTTGCCCATTTTAACGTTAATTACGAATTTTTAAAGGAGCAGTGTCACCGGTGGCGCATGCATGACAGCATGCCAAAATTTTTGAAAAAGTTTGCCAACTTTTTCAAAGGAGTGTGTGGGTGTGAATATCTTACACAATCGAAGCCATCCGTGGTCGCTTTAGTGAAACAAATGTCCTGTGGCGTTCAGAAACAAATTAACTGTATATTCGTTGTCGTTCTTTGCTCCTTTTTTCTTTGATTTTGTTGTTTGGAAGGGGTTTTGATCGTATGTTACCATGTCGAGTCGTGGCGACCATCGAGCTGGAACCGGACAAATAGTGATTCATTCTCCTCAAGAAAGCAAAATAAGAGCAGTCAAAATACAAATGCAGCATCTACAATGAAGAGAAACTTTTTTAAGACGTGAATTCATGAGAAATTCGACGTATGGTGTAACCGAAGTGCAAGCTGTTTCACTGTTACCAAGGATCGAAGTCCATCTTCGTATTTCATCTCTAGCGAGTCGCTTATTTAAAATGTCAAAGATCACAACATCGTCGTTAGTTGATAACACGTTTACTATATCTTCGCTCTAAAATGTCTATTTGAATATTTTGCAAGAAAAACCTGCATTTAGATAAGAGGAACTGGATGCACTGGTTGTGTTAATTTGTTGCACGAATTATAAAACCGCAAGCGGTGAGTATAACACGGCTGAATTTTTTCGCTGCTTATCGTTTTTCGACTTCAAAGTCGTCTCTTGGAAATAAATGCACTCTCTTTTCAGCTTTGGAATGGCATGTTAATCTTAATAATATGTCTGGTTTATCGCAGAGAAACAAATATTTATTTGTGAGTGCTTGAACCGCCGACAGTGTTCCCGGTCACACTTCACTGAATTCAACTGAAACGCAGAAAACAAACATAGCATCATATTTGTGTTCGATTTTATTTCTTGGACTCCAGATCATCGATAATTGATAAATATGCATTTTACTTCTATTCTAAAGCCGTATTTAGTCTTGACTTAAACAGAAAAAGCAAAAGAATTAACGTCTGTTAAAATGTGTGTGTGTGTGAAAATACTGCGCATGCCATTCCATGGCGCACTGCCCCTTAAAGTGGAAAAGAAAAATCTTCCTCATTTTATTACCTTTCTTGGACAAACATTTGACTGAAGTCTGACCAGGCATGAATATTTTCTGATTTTTTCTTCCTCATTGGATTAGCGATCGATACTTAACCTCTGTGGCCAAAAACCGTCCAAATAACTGATTTTTCGACGGAAAATTCATCACAGAGGATAAAATAATTCGCTGAACATGTAATCAAGGTAAATATGTCCGAGCGAAAGAGAAAACAAGCGAATATTTTGAAGGAAAACACAATTCTGGGCGATGGCAAAAACATGAGGTGATGTTATGCAAATTTGCTGCTTCGAAAATAAAAGTAATGCTACCTTTTCAGCGATTTTAAGGCTTGAAATTCCATCCCATGAACTAAAATCCTTTTCTTTATCCTTTCCGAAGCCTGTACTGTAAACTATTGGCTGAAAAACTTCGTAAAACCTCTTCGCGACCGGTTCAAAATTTTGCCTTCGCACCGCCACAAAATGTAACAAGTAACGTAAAATATAACATTAACCACAGGCACCCCAGGCTCAGGTGAGCATGACCGACAAAAATATGAGGATTTGTATAGGATCCCGATAAAAAGCTTAATATATAGATTTAGCCAAGCCTAAAAGCGGAGCTCCCGGGTTGTTTGTTCTTACTGGCTGTAGGATTAGTAAAAATAAAAGGCTTTGGAATTGTCCTTGTTTTAGTTTTTCTGGATTTGCTTAATTATGTCATTCAAAACTAAAAATCTTAAGATAAGACTTCATGCCAAAAATTGCAATTCAGAGCAAAATGCAGCACTAAACAAATTAAAAATAAACACTCAGCTTTAAGTTTATATCCCTCCAATGCTTGACTTAAATAACTATGTAGCCACCAGTGTGTCCTGACCACAGTTTTATTATGTC
This sequence comes from Montipora foliosa, assembly GCF_036669935.1. Classification (NCBI taxonomy): domain Eukaryota; kingdom Metazoa; phylum Cnidaria; class Anthozoa; order Scleractinia; family Acroporidae; genus Montipora; species Montipora foliosa. Next base: position 160,302 of record NW_027179730.1, on the reverse strand, counting down.
AAACCTGGATTGAAACCAGCGGAAAATGCAGGAAAAAAGTATTTTTCAAACCGTTTTCTTTCTGAACACGAAAAGCGCAAGAGTGTTTGTTGACGTAGCACGGCCATGTAGCCGCGTCCAGCCACAGAAAAAGAGCGAAAAATTAAGCCTCGTTTATGCTCAGGTGTGAGTGTGTGCCCTGGCTGGAGCCTGCGGTCCAATCAACAACCTGTCCCTGGTAAGCGGTCAACTTAAAATAAAAAACAGCTGACCCCCATAAGGTCCAACTTGAGCCCGCGATAAGGTCACGTGATACTGGTCAGCAGATACCTTGTTTTGACAGGTGTCAATTGACCAGAACATTGATGTCCAATATCAAAGATGTATGCTGTAAACTAGTTTGAGTGTCAGATGGAGTATTGCCTCCTCGGTGAGCTCTAAACTTGAGCCCGTGATATGATCAAGGGATACTGGTTACATTGGCATACATAGACGGGTGGACGGACGTACGGTCGTACTGTGACCAAAGCCAAATTTTCTCGCATCGATGGGTTACCATAATTCCTTAACTATGGTGCTCCGCGCGCCGCTAAAAAGATAATTATAGGAAAAAAATTCTCAATTAAGAAGCCTAACCTTATTGCCATTGTGGATACCTTCCTTCCTGTGTGGTTATTTTCCAGATCCGACGCGATTTTAGCCTTTTTGCAATTTTTGGGTTGTCAACGGTTATAATAAAGTCCTAAGGCTGGGGACTAAATTCTCAGGTGCCACCAGTTTGAGTCAAATATTCCTGGATAAAATGTTCCCACGGTCACAATTCCACTTCAGTATCAATTGACAGAGTGAACTTTCATCTCAACCCACCATCAACGCAATAGCAGTCCAGCGAGCGACCTCAGGCGGTAAGTATTGCAGGAAAAGAGCTTTCGAAAGATACGCTTCCACAACAAAGTGGCCTCGGCTTCGACCGTTGATAGCAAACTGAGCCTTACCGGTGTGGCAGACCGTAGTTTTGTCAAACGCAAATTTCTTTGTTTGCCTGGGTCTCCCGACATGATTGCATTGACTCAGTCACGTCCAATCACAGTCACGCTTCCTTCGTGTTGATAAACTTTAAAAACACATTTTTGGAGCCGGAAAGCGTTGAAAGGTGCGAGAATGAAAGCCGTAGTGAACACATTTTTGCGCATTCATTCCACTTTTATTAGTTAATAGGACGTAGTACGTAGTAGGCTGTTCGCGATCGTAACTGTTTTTATCAAGCCGTCAAGGAATTAGCATTAATTATGCAAATAACATTTGTTTCCTTAGTTTGTCAACCGCAAATTTTCTTATTCCCCTGGGTCTCCCGACAGGATTGTTTTCTTTCTGATGCAAATAATTAAATTTCACTGGCTTCAGTAAGTCCAGCCACAAGCTATTCGAAGCAGGAGAACAAAGTTTGCTTGGATGTTCATTCCTTGAAAGCTTGAGGGTGCGTTTTTTTTGGGAAAATCTGAAAACTGATCCTTGAATCCAAAAACGGATTTTGCGTTTTTTTGGCGAAATCAAAAAACTGATCTTGAATCCAAAGTATCCACACTCGAGGAGGATACTTCGGATTAAATCTAAATCCGGATTTTTGAGATTCATCACTTCAGCTTTTTTCTGGGAAAGGATTTGAAAAAAGTAGTTTTGATAAGCGGTTTACCGTGCAAAAATGATACACAACAGCTACCGTAGTCGCTACTGTGCGTGTCAGTTCAGTCCAATTGTTTTACTCGCGCCATTTTTACCGTAAGATCCCGAAGACATGAATAGGTCGAAAATAGAGTTAACTGAATACAGGGTAATGTGAAGTGCTAGATTTCTATCCCATATGAACCATGTGAGCGTTAGCCCTACTGATGGAAATGGGCTCACACGAGGACAGAGAAAAACTCTGACCAGGGTGGGAATTGAACCCACGACCTTCGAGTTAGATCTCCGCCGCTCTACCGACTGAGCTACAAGGTCAGACGAGAGCAGGCCGTGGGAACTGAAGATGTTAAAGTCACGGCAATGGACATTTACAAGTACAAGGAAAGGTTACGTTTATAGAAACGTTGGCCGTGTAGCACTTATATTTTAAACAGAGTTAACTGAATACAGGGTAATGTGAAGTGCTAGATTTCTATCCCATATGCACCAGTTAACTCTGTTTAAAATGTAAGTGCTACACGGCCAACGTTTCTATAAACGTAACCTTTCCTTGTACGTGTAGGTCGAAAATAATTAGGTTTCCTGCAAATTTCACCCCAGAAATTACACTAAAAGCTTGTTGACAGCAATAATATTGTTAGCACTTTTCCTACAGCTAAAAAAGCATGTTATTATTTTTCTGATGGCATTTTCATTTAAGATTTTCTCCAAAACAAACTTAACCGCTAGTTTTTTTCTTGTTTTTAAAATTTGCACGCAAACTCAGTGTTTCAGGCTTGTTTGCGTTATCATGGAAAATAATCCTTTTTCTAATTTTGCGTTTTTTTTGACGCCAAAGAATCCATTGATCCGAGATCAGAAATCCGTTTTTGGATTTTCCCAAAAAAACGCACCCTGAGTCCATGCAGTCGTGTTGGGAGACCCTGGGGAATAAAGAATTTTGCGATTGACAAAACTACGGTCTTCAAGCCCGGTAAGGCTTAGTTTGTCAACAACGGTCGAGGCTGAGGCCACTTTGGTGTGGAAGCGTACCTTTCGAAAGCTGTTTTCCTGCAATATTACCGCCTGAGGTCGCTCGCAGAACTGCTATTGCGTTGATCCTGGGTTGAGATGAAAGTTCAATCTTTGTCAGTTGATGCTGAAGTGGAATTGTGACCGTGAGAACATTTTATCCAGGTTTATTTGATTCAAATTGGTGGCACCTGAGAATTTACTCCCCAGTCTTGGGATTTTATTATAACCGTTGACAACCCAAAAATTAAAAAAAAAAGGCTAAAATCGCGTCGGATCTGGAAAATAACCACACAGGAAGGGAGGTATGGCAATAAGGTTAGGCTTTTTAATTGAGATTTTTTTCCTATAATTATCTTTTTAATCTTTTTATCGGGATTCCCATGCAAATCCTTATATTTTTGTCGGCCATACTCACACTGAGCTTGGGCCGCCCGTGCATTAACGCAAAAAGTAATCGACTGCTTTAACGCAAAATGTAACAACGCAAAGTGTAACAACTCTTTGGATCAAGTTTTACCAATTAAGTATAGGTTGCATCTCCATGCCCTGAGAGCACGTGGCTATGCTGCAGGTAAAATCCGTTTTTACCTGGGATGAATTCGTGATGCCCATTTTACCTAGGTTGAATTATAGCGGAGCTCCACGCGCGAAGCACCATAGTTAAGAAAATATGGTAACCCATCAATACGAGAAATTTGGGTTTTATAGCCATGACGTCATCGACCGTCCGTCCGTACGTACGTCCGTCCACTCCTCCATGTATGCCAATGTGACCAGTATCATGCTAGCTGACAGCATACATCTTTCATATTGGACATCCATACTTTGATCAATTGACACCCTATCAAAACAAGGTATCCGCTGACCAGTATCACGTGACCATATCGCGGGATCAAGCTTAGAGCTCACCGAGGTCAGCTGTTTTTTTGAAGTTTACAGGTACCAGTTTTCGATTGGATTGCATGCTCAACCCCGGTTAACACACCTCAACATAAGCAAGGCTTCATTTTTCGCGGGTTTTCTGTGGCTCGACGCGGCTACACGGCCATACTACGTAAACTATAGTTCTTACACAGTCAACGTTTTTCGTATTTAGGTTGAAAACGGTTTGGAAAACGTTTTCTTTCTGCATTTTTCGCTGGTTTTATTCCAGTTTGACATATCATGATAGCTGTGGTCCACACTGACGGCTACGCAGTTATTCAAGTCAAGCATCTGGGGGATATAAGCTTAAAGCTGATTGTTTATTATTATTTTTATTTGCTTAGAGCTGCCATTTTCTCTGTATTGCATTTTTTTGCATATCTTTAGAAGCTCTGATAAGGTTACATGATGCCTGGAGGACCTATGATTAGAACAGAAACGAAAGGAGACTGAAAGAGAACGACAACAACAAAACAGAATACTAGTAATAGCTCATACTTTGTGGAAGAAGGGGTTTTACTAAAAGCAGGCCCGCGGCCCATCGGCCCGCAACGGCCCGGTGGCCCGGCGGCCCGGTGGTCCAGTCCTGATTTTCCACAGTTTTTTTTTTGGCCAGCGGTAAATTCACGCGCATGCACAGATCTGCATCGGGTTTGGGAGTGCAAAATGAACGACAGTGAGTTTAAATTCGTTTACCATTTTAATAATCATTTCAATCCTTTTGGATCCTTTCTTTTGTTGCATGGATCTAAGTGAAAAACGTTGTCACTCTGTTTATTCGTCTGTTTACAGAACCCGATGTAAGTTATTTTCAAACCACAGTTTGAGATTGAAAATTTCATAACCTAAATAATGAGATATGTGAACTGCGTATTGTCACTGAGTTGCGTTTGTCACTTTATAAAGCAATCACATTCTCACTTTGTAATCAGATGATCTTACGGCAATTCTGTGCAATGGCAGGCAACAGTTTTGAACGCCGGTAGATTTGCGTTGGCATGCTTTATTCATGTAACTAAAAGAAAAAGATTCGCAGTTCACATATCTCATAACTTATGATATTTTCACTTTCAAAGTATGGTTTGAAAATAACTTACATCGTTCGATAATGAAAGTCCTCTATTGTAATTATCTGAACGACATGCAACAAAAAGAAACAAGGATTCAAATGATTAAATGGTAAACGACTTCAAACTCACCGTCGTCCATTTTGCACGCCCAAACCCGATGCAGATCTGCATCCGCTGGACAAAAAAAAACTGTTGAAAATAAGGAGTGGACCACCAGGCCGCCGGGCCGTCGCCGGCCGTGGGCCGCTGGGTGGTAGCGGGCCGTGAGCTGTGGGCCGCGGACCGCTAAGCCGCGGGCCTGCTTTTAGTAAATTCCGTGGAAAAAGTTACTCCACAAATTCTTTCCTTGAGTACTAACCGTTTGTTATTTTTAAAAAGTTGTTAAGTCGGTTTTTCCTTTGTTCAGGAATGAAAATCGAATTTTTATTGTCAACTGAAGTTAAATAACAATTATCTGTACTCTTTTGGACATAGCAAAAACGTTGATTTGTTAGTTTGTTTGTTTTGCTCTAAAATGCGAGCGAACAAGTGCTTTTTAATCCGTTTGCCCAACTGGTTTCCGATGTGCCTCGACAGTGACAAGAAAATTTTTGCCCTTATGTTATAAACACGTAATTGCAATGTGTTCTCGAAAAATTAGGAGGAAATTTCACTAACTTGTGTTTTCAAAAACTTGTGTAAAGCACCTAAACGTTATTTAAGTATTGGAGCGGATCTTGTTTGAAGTTCGGCCTTTCTTGGTTGCATTGCCGTATTTTGCCGATTCTTGTTCCAATCCAACCTGGCGTGTTTCAATGAAATACACCAAAATGTGAGTGATCTTGTTTATAGAGATTAAGTGGAATAAAGTGCATCAGTTAAACTCTTTTTTGCCCTTGAACTGACAACTTTTCCCGACAGTTTCTAATTTTAGCGTCATTCCTTTTCGCTGGCTATTGATAGTTGACCGGCTCTGAAATGGCTTGTTTCCTTTTCCATTCTTTCACTGAGGATGTGCTTGTTTTCTTTTAAAACTCATGCGATTCAAGAAAAATTCATTGCCAAACTGGTGAATTGCATAGTAAATTTCGCTTGAAAAAACCGATATCGCACTCATCGCTTTGTGATTCATGCGACATCGGTTTTTTGCGTGAAATTTACCGTGGAATTCACTAGTGAAGCAATGAAAAAGCGTAGAAAAATATTTAATTAAGCAGTAACCGGAAACACCAATTCGAAAACCTTTTATTCTCACTAACCCTGCGGGCAGTAAGAATAAATAACCAAGAAGGTCCGCTTTTAGGCTTTGCTAAATTTATATATTACACTCAACCTAGCTTAAACCCCCTTTAAAAAGGACTGAAGACACTTATACCTTCCCTCCTCAAGCTCTGTCTTACGTATCTAAACGTATATCATCTTATCGGTTTCTGTATTCACACATTTAACATTACAACATAGTAGGGGAACAAAGAATTGTACTATGCACTTACCGGTACTCGAACTCGCACCCTCCATATCTATAGAACTGTGTCTTCACCACTTCACTACAACGACAAGCATGCTCACCCAAAACATTCTTTTCACTATTTAGACCCATTTACATTTCTATAATTTGATAGGCTCCAATAAATTTCTTCAATCCATCTGAGTGTGTATTCAACCTAGGTAAAACGAGGAACACCAATTTAACCTAGGTTAAAACGAATTCAACTGAAAACGGATTTTACCGGCAACGGCTACACTTGGTCACAAAATCCTTCAGCACAGTTTCGATAGTCTAGACCTTATGAAGTTTTTATTTTCCGGATAAAAGGAAAGAAAAGGAAAGGAAAGGAACTTTATTTAAGTGTCTAATCTTCTAGCGCAATCAAGATTTCATTTACGCAAATCAAATCAAATGTTGGTTTTTGAGGAGAAGGGAAACCGGAGTACTCGGAGAAAACCTCTCGGTGCAGAGCAGAGAACCAACAAACTCAACACACATATTACACCGAGTCTGGGAATCGTACCCGGGCCACATTGGTGGGAGGCGAGTCCTCTCACCACTGCGCCATCCCTGCACCCCATGCCGGATTTCCAAATTAATAACCATTAATACCAGCAAAGGAAAAGTGGAAAAAGAATCCAAAGTTAACAATAATCCCAAGTTTTCGGAATTGGTATAGGCCAAGTAAAGCGGATTGGTTTGTCAGATTAGGCGGTTAAGGCGTAAATGTGGTGTCTCCTTGCCACCAGGATACAGAATGAGTCTCGAGAGCTTTATTACTGGTACCTGAACAATGGTTATTTAAACGACTTCTACTTCTTACTCATAGTTGCATTTATTCACCATACACTGTTTCATTTCTTCATCATTAAAAGAATAGAAACGAAGTCGTTGTTACAGAAAAGACAAGCTAAAACGTACAATTGTGAAGACGAAAATTAAACGACGTCGACGTAGTCTCGCTCTGACTAGAAACAAAACTACACAGTTTGTTGAACACGCAAATAAGCATCACTTCACAATCAAATTTACGGATGAAATCTTCGAAAAGGAAAACAACATTCCTGGATACCAGCACCTTTAAAGGCAAAGGACTTGAAAAAGACACAGCCTATGAAGTGCGCGCTCATTTTAAGCCTACTGAGACATTTCAGTTCGTCTCACCCATGGGTAGCAAAAAATTAAGGCTTCATTATTTTTAAAGGATAGTGTTTACGATTTCTTAGAACAAACTTTCCAAAAATTCTTTGGAGAGAACAATAAAATATTCAAATCGTATTTGCTAGAGATAGGCTACATTACCCAGGAAATCGTATAAAAGGTCTCTCTCAAATGTAAATAATGAAGATGGGGAACAAGCTTTCATACAAAAACGAAAGGAGAACAAATGAATGTTGCCTTTTGGCGCACAATATCAACCATCGGTGAAGTACCTAAAACAAGCCATTGCAGAAAACTCGCATTTGCTTAATTTGTTACGCCAGAAATATGACATTGTGAGAAAATATTTATCTTTATTTAAATATGCTGACTTTTGGTAAAGACAATAAAGACAATAAGTGTGAAATTACAGCAAGTCCAAATTAGTTGTGTAGCTAACCTGCTTCAACAACTACAAAAACAAAGAATTATTCCGGAAGTTATTCTCACACAGGTAAACATGTCATAAAGGCTATCGGACCCCCTCAGACTGCAGTGAATGGCTACAGTGACATCACCTTACGTTGCTTGGTTTCTCGGACTTCGGTTTTTGTATGCAGTGGAGGGTTCACTTGGCATTTCAACAAGAACCCATGGCCATTATACACAGATGGAAAATATGTGATAGTGGGATTTGAAGAGATTAGGAAGGTGTGCAAGAAATCCTTCAGCCTTAAAATTCTGAACGTGACTGAAGATGATGAAGGGGAGTATAGCTGTCACCAGAGATGCGGAACTTTTGCAGGATGGAATTATCAGTCAGATTCCATTAAGGTGAAAGTGATATCGGGTAAGAAATTATAAATTAATATTTATAGAATATATATTCACATAGCATTTATATCTAAGATTTATTTAATATATATATTTATATGGTACATATTTAATTATAAATTAATATTTATTATTTTTAGTTCATATATTGAACTCAAGTGAAGCTATGATCCTGGCAGTTATGAGCACAACTTTTGCAATTGCGTAGAGAAGCCTAAAGAATTTAGGAGTTCAATGCAATTGCTAAAACGTCCATAACTGCGAGGATCATAGCTTTACTTGATTTCATATCCACAGTTCAGTGTATGATTCATTTCATACATCATTTCGTTCATTTCTAAGCTGTGTTGTGATTCGCTTGAAATACTTTTCATCCTGATTGGCTAATTAGACCGAACTTCCGGTTCTGGGCGGTTTCGAGCATGGCGGATGGGCGTGTAAACTCGAGCTCCGTGTTTAAGTTGCTGTTGGTTCTGTGTTTCACATTATTTGCTGGTCAAAGCAGTTTGTTTTGTCTGCGAAATGGTATGTCAGCAACCTCAACATCAAATGAGACAATGTACGGCATAACACCACAAAATATCATGGTCTGTTTGACGACTTCAAATGTTAACAGAAATGTCTGCCCTCTTGGTTTCGACTTTATGAAGGTTTACAATCCTTACCGATGTAAGCGAAAGTATCTGAACTCGAAATTTTTCTATTATTCAAACACTGACGCTGCCTTGAATATTAAAACTAATCCAGGACCGTCCTTGACATCCCTGGATCACCAGTATCTTAATGCTACGTCGAACCGAACCGACACACCTAGGATTGTCAATGCTTCGCGTTCAACGACTATTCCAGTGTGTATCAACAATGGAAGGTATGCCCATATGAACCATCTTTATTATCAACGTCAACTTGGCCACAACCCTTTCAACTGCATAAATATATCTGCAACCTCGACATGTCCTGAGATATCCACTTTGAGGCAGCTTTCGCTTCACCTTTGTACTATGAACGTTCGATCAATTAAAAACAAATCTGCAGAGTTTGTTGACTATGTCACTAGCTGCAAAGCAGATTTATTTGCTCACAGAAACATGGCTTAGTGAAAATGACGACGCTCACAAGGCAGAAATTACACCCACTGGCTTCAAGCTTATCGATCATTCGCGAAATAATCGTCGCGGGGGAGGAATTGCACTTTTATTCAGAGGAAATTTGAATGTTCAAAAAATCGCAGCAAAGGAACTTCGTTCATTTGAATATTTAGAGCTCATTGTTTCATCCGGCAAGTTTAAAGTTCGACTTGTCATCCTTTACCGCCCACCCTATTCGCCTTCGCACCCTGTCACCACAAGCACCTTTTTTTGCTGATTTTGCAGACTACCTAGAAACTTTGATTCTCTCAGCTGAACCATTACTTATTACTGGCGATTTCAACGTTCACGTTGATGACTCAACTAATCCCGATGCAACAAGATTATTAGACCTGTTAGATTCAATGGGTCTTTGTCAGCACGTTACTCATCCAACACATGAACTTGGGCACACAATTGACTTAATTATCACGCGTCAATCAGATTCCATCATCTGCGGCTCGCCTATCACGGATCATTTTTTCTCAGATCATATATCCGTATTAACTACGCTAAGAGCAACTAAACCGAAAATCATATTGAAGGAAAGAGTTTACAGGAAAATTAAATCAATTGACTTGGACTCTTTCTGCAGTGATCTAGCAGCTTCCGAAGTCTGTCAAGACACCCCTGGGGAGTTGGATGAGCTTGTAGATTGTTACAATAGAACTTTAACATCTGCTCTTGACAAACATGCTCCGTTTCAGCGAAAAATCATTCCCCAAAGGCGACGCATCCCGTGGTATAATGATCAGATTTTAGCTGCAAAAAGGATGCGAAGAAAAGCAGAAAAGAAATGGCGTTTATCAAACTCCATACATGACCTAACTGCATATAAATCTGCAAGAAACTTCGCTACAAATTTGATGAAAAAGGCGCGCTTTGATTTTTATCAGAATCTCATACAAGAAAACAGTTCGGATCAAGGAAAGCCCTTCAGGGTCTCAAAACAATTATTAAATCAAAACTGTGAGGTTTCACTCCCTCCTCATTTTAGTAAAACGATGCTTGCAAATGAGATGGCTAACTTCTTCGTCGAAAAGATCAGTAATATAAGATCCAAATTCAAAGAGTGTACAACTGAAGATTGTCAAGATTGTGCTCCCATTATGGATCCACAATGTCCGTCATTTAGCAGTTTCCAAGCAATCACAGAAGAAGAAGCTCATAGCATTATTATGAATCTGGCTAAGAAATCGTCTGCTCTTGACCCGATACCCACACCTCTGTTAGTCAAATGTATCGATGTCCTTCTACCAGTGATAACTAAAATGATAAACATTTCACTTGATAGTGGTTATTTTCCCTCAGCATGGAGAGAAGCCTTAGTTTTGCCAACTCTTAAGAAGGCTGGTCTTGACACTGTTTTCAAGAATTACCGGCCTGTAAGCAATCTTTCCTTCATTTCAAAAGTAACTGAAAAAGCTGTGTTTATTCAAATTGACAATCATATGAAAAAACACAATCTTTACCCTTCGCTACAATCTGCGTACAGAAAAAACCATAGTACAGAAACGGCACTTTTGAAAGTTACTAACGATATTCTGATGAAAATGAATTCTCAGCATGCTGTTCTACTTGTCTTACTAGACTTGAGCGCAGCCTTTGATACAGTCGATCATAGTTTACTTCTTCTTCATTTGGAATTTCTGGAGCACCATTGGATTGGTTTACCTCGTACTTGATGGCCAGAAGACAACGTGTTTCTATTCCCGGTGCTCTCTCTGACAGTTGCTCTGTTGATTGGGGTGTTCCACAAGGATCCTGTCTAGGTCCCCTATTATATATCATCTACTCTTCAAAACTATTCCATGTAATTGAAAGACATCTTCCAAACTCTCATTGCTATGCGGATGATTCACAATTATATCTTTCCTTCAGGCCTGACGTGTTGTCTAGCCAACAAGATGCTACCTTTGCCATGCAAAATTGTATAAAGGACATACGCTTGTGGATGGAACATGACAAACTCCTTCTCAATGATGAAAAAACGGAATTTCTTATCATAGGAACCCGACAACAGTTAACTAAAGTTAATATTTTTTCGATTACCGTGGGCGATTCTGATGTAATGAGATCGTCAGTTGTGAAAAATCTCGGTGTTTTTATTGACGACAAGCTGTCGATGAACTCCCACGTAAACAAAACTTGTAATACATCATTCTATTATCTTCATAACATTATGCGAATAAGAAAACATTTATCGCGTAAATCCACCGAGACCTTAATTCATGCGTTTGTGTCAAGCCGATTAGATTACTGTAACAGCTTACTCTACGGACTTCCACAAGTACAAATTGAAAAGTTACAAAGAGTTCAGAATGCAGCTGCGAGACTAATTTTCAAGGAACCGAAGTTCAGTCATATCACACCAGTCTTATATCAGCTTCACTGGCTTCCAATTAAGTACCGCATTGAATTTAAAATTCTGCTCTTTACCATTAAAGCTATTCACGGCATGGCACCTGACTATATCTGTAAATTGATCAGTCGGAAATCATCAACTAGATATTTACTCAGATCTAGCGAAAGAATTATGCTTGAGACTCCTAGTGCCAAGATACTCTCAACACTTGGAGGAAGAGCTTTTTGTTACGCAGCCCCGAAGCTTTGGAACAATCTGCCCTGTAAAATATCTAGCCTTGACTCTCTTTCAAGTTTTAAGTGCCAGCTCAAAACACATCTTTTTAAACAAGCTTTTAATTTGTAATTCTTATACATTTTAATTCGTCAAATATTTATTGTTTACCTTGTAATTATTATTGTTATTATTATTATTATTATTATTATTATTATTATTATTATTATTATTATTATCTATACATTAATTTATTTTTAATCATAACTGCTTGTAATTTCATTTATTTTTATTTATTTTATTAAATTGTAAAGCGCATTTGATCATGTTCGGCATGAAAAATGCGCTATATAAGTTTCAATTATTATTATTATTATTATTATTATTATTATTATTATTATTATTACTACAAATGAGTGACAATTTGCATACAGATTCACACCAAAAAAATTGGTCAGTTTTTTCAAGTTTGGAGACGTTGTCCTCTGAAAGTCGCCAAAAGTTAAATACGAATAGCTCTTTCTGCCATATTATATTTCGTATCATCTCACTGAGTTGTCAAGAATGTTATACGTGTGAGCTGAAGTACTAATTTAGATTTTTACTCAGTTTTGACCTAAACAAATTTAGCATGACAGTGACCCCATAACTTCAGTGAAAATTTGCATCTAATTATAGCGGAGCTCCACGCGCTCCGAAGGCACGCGCGCGGAGCACCATTGTTAAGAAAATATGGTAACCCATCGATGCGAGAAATCTTGGTTTGAAATAGCCATGACATCATAAACCGTCCGTACGTCCAAACCTCGATATATGCCAATGTGACCAGCATCATGGTAGTTTACAGCATACATCTTTGATATTGGACATCCATCTTTTGATCAATTGACACCTGTCAAAACAAGGTATCCGCTGATCAGTATCACGTGACCATATTGCGGGCTCAAGCCTAGAGGTCACCGAGGTCACCTTTTTTTTTAAATTGACCGCTGACTTGGTAATGGTTTTCGATTGGATTGCAGGCTCAACCCAGGTTAACTCAACCGGAACATAAGCGAGGCTTTATTTTCGCGCGCTTTCTGCGGCTCGACGCGGCTACACGGCCATACTACACCAACGAAAGTTCTTACACAGTCAACGCTTTTCGTGATCAGGTGGAAAACGGTTTGGAAGATGTTTTCTTTCTGCATTTTTCGCTGGTTTCAATCCAGTTTGACATATCATGATATCATCAGTGTGATCGACACTGGTGGCTACGCAGTTATTCAAGTCAAGCATAGGCGGGATGTAAACTTAAAGCTGAGTGTTTTTTTTTTTTTAATAATTTGCCTAGAGCTACTTTTTTCTCTGTATTGCAATTTTTGGCATATCTTTAGAAGCTCTGATAAGGTTACATGATGCCTAAAGGACCTATGTCTAGAACAGAAACCAAAGGAGAGCGAAAGAGACCGACAACGACAAAACAGAATAACCCGTAATAGCTCATACTTAGTGGAAGAAGTTACTCGACAAATTCTTTCCTTGGGCACTAAACCGTTTGTTATTTTTACCGATGCGTTATTTAAAGCAAATGCGTATTTTTGGTTTTATCGGTTCTCCCTTTGTTTAGGAAGGAAATCGGATTTTTACTGTCAACTGGAATTAAATAACAATTATCTGTACTCTTTTGGGCATAAAGAAAAAGTTGACTTGTTTGTTTGTTTTGCTCTAAAATGCGAGGGAACAATTACTTTTTTCTATCCGTTTGCCAACTGGTTTTCGTTGTGCCTTGACAGTGACAAGAGAATTTTGCCCTTATGTTATAAACACGTATTCGCAATGAGGTCTCGTAAAATTAGAGGGAAATCTCCCTAGCTTGTGTTTTCAGAAGTTTGTTTAAAGCACCCAAACGTTATTTAATTGAAGCTCGTCCTTTCTTCGTTGCATTGCTGTGGTTTGCCGATTCTTGTACCAAGAAAAATGTGAATGATCTTGTTTTTAGAGATAAAGTGGAATAAAGTACATCAGTAAAACTCTTCTTTGACCTTGAACTGATAAAGTTGTTTTTATGGCTTCTAATTTTAGCGTGATTCCTGTTCGGTGGGTATCGACAGTTGACTCTGAAATATCTCTGAAATGACCGTTTTTCCTTTTCCATTCGCTGGCTGAGGGTGTGTTTGTTTTCTTTTAAAACTCATGCGGTGCAAGAAAAATTCATTGCCAAACCATAGGCAGCCCAAGCTCGCGTCACTACAGACAGCCGTTGAGAATTTAAACGCGTTATAAGACTTTGTATGGGAAATCAAATACCGTCGATTGTAAAGCCTAAAAAATGCTCAATTTAACTTTCATTCAATAAAGTGAATAAAAATGACTCACCTCTGGTGTATTCTTGTGCCTTTTGGAGCTTATTACACCGTTTCGGGAATTCTGTGTTTTCAGTGTTTTCAATGTTCTAAGACGAAGTCAAGGCTGCACACTACGATTCCGACCGTTGTCAGCTCAGAGGCGGTTTGCGACTCGAAAATCCATCCCAGCCAAGTTTTTCTCACGCAAAGCTAAAGCCACATCATTTGCGAACCTCCGAGAATGTTTCGTCGTCAAAAAACCCCACGCACTTGGCTGGAAAGGAGCATTTTCTGCTTCGATTTCCACGATAGCTGATGAATTTAACTGCTTATGATCACTGACGAGGACACGGAGCTTGGGTCCGAGGTCAAATTAACTCCACCCGATGAGGTACAGTCATTACAACACTTACCCCATCCCCACAGCGGCTTATCGTAACAGCTCCATGGTTACGAGAAGCCTTTAGGCTTTATAATCGACGGTATTTGATTTCCCATACAAAGTCTTATAACGCGTTTAAATTCTCAACGGCTGTCTGTAGTGATGCGAGCTTGGGCTGCCTATGGCCAAACTGGTGAATTCCAAAGCAAATTTCGCTCGAAAAACCGATATCGTACTCATCGCTTCGTAATTGGTGCGATATTGGTTTTTAGCCTAAAATTTACCGTGGAATTCGCTAGTTAGGCAAAGAATTTTGCTATAGAAGAAAGCAAAGAAAATGATTTAATTATTAAAGCTGCAACCGGAAACATCAAAACGCGGACAATTCGAAACCTTTTACCATACAGGATGTAAGAATAAATAACCGGGGAGCTCCGCTTTTAGTCTTGGCTAAAGCGATATATTAAATTTCACCCGAGAACGCCTATCCAATTTTACTATGATTAATCCTGGTAACGGATCCCCGATATTTTAAAGTACAATTATACTAAGCGAAATTTAGTTTTTCATGTAAAAGATTGCCGTTCAAAGTTCGCTGATGGAAATCGAAGATTACGAACATTCACCAAGTGTCCGATTGCTCTACGTCACGCGTGACTAGTAATTTTTAAATTTTAGATTCATTGTCCCCCGAAGAAGAACCAGAGATACGGCTCGAAAATTTGGAAAACCTTTTTAATTTTAGATCAGTTTTAAGCCCCTTTTTTAGCATTTTATAAAATGAGTATTCAAATATGCTTGCCAGTTTTGAACTTTGCTCTCGAGATTCTAAATTTCCGTTAGATATTTCCTTGATATGTCGCAAATACTTACTATGAACTTTGGTTTTATTATAAAATAAAGGGTGTTTCAAAAGTGAAAACTGTTTCAAGCGTTAAGATGAATTATTGTTCAGTTACTGTGCATTTTTCGTACTAACTGTCGGAAAAATCCTCAAGATTCCTTTCAAATCTCGGAAGCTCCAAAGAAGAATTCGGATATTCATTTCAGTCTCGCGGATACCGGTCACGCGTGACATAGCTCGTCAATTGCTGGGGACCATACTGGGGAATATCGGCCCTCGGTCGTTTTTGTGCGGACCCCTGCGCTCCACTCAATGTACTTTCACAAGCGTTCGGGCCAATATTCCCCAGTACGGCCCTCGCGATCGGTTAGTAAAAGGTAGGTGAATTTAACGTGTTTTACTCGTAGATGGAAACTTGAGACTAGTAGGAGGAAATAAGAGCAGCGAAGGACGAGTGGATATATATCACAATGGCGTCTGGGGAACAGTTTGTGATGACGATTGGGATAAAAAAAAATGCTCAAGTTGTTTGTCGCGCACTTGGGTTCCTCTCTGCCGTCGCTGCTCCACAAAGAGCTCATTTTGGGCAAGGTAGCGGTTACATATGGCTGGACGATGTAGACTGTGCGGGATTCGAGCGCTCTTTAAGAGATTATGGGAACCGTGGATGGGGTAGACACGACTGTAATCACGATGAAGATGCGTCAGTCGAGTCAATACCAAGTAAGTAAAAACCAGCAACAGTGCTACCTTTTATTTAATAGGCCGGGGCCTCGCTTATTCTGACACAGGAAGCACAGGAGTCCTATTTGACCGTTTTTCTAGTTAAATTCACCGTACGAATAGATCTTGTTGATTTCAAGCACCGTGTGTGATCAAGCACATAAAAGAGAATAAAAGAAATCTGCTTTCGTCTATACAAGAAGATCGATATTGAGACTCTCAAGAACAACATCCTTGACTCTGAGCTACACCACAATCCTCCAACTCACCTGTTAAATCTGGCCAAGACCTTCGACAAGGTACACGTCTGCACTCTGCGCAGACCGCGCAGAGTGCAGACGTGTGTGAGATAGCTCCATAGCTATTTGTCTAATTTTACCACTAAACAGTTTTCGACAGTAGAATGGTTAAAGAAACGGTCCAGTCTTTGAAAGCAGAGAATGAAAAGCTAAAGAAAAGAGTTGAAGACGTCTTTGATGAGTTGAAGCAATTGCAAGATCTTTTCAAGACGAGGTGAGATGACAGCCATGTTGAAAGTTCTAGTGAAGCTGCCGAGCAAATGAAGTCTCTTGAATATCTTAGCAAGGAGTACGATGACTTAGCGAAATTTCGAAAACAAGTTGGGGACAAATTGAACGCTATTGAGAAAACATTGAGCGATTTATTGACCAAAGTTAATGAACTTTCATCTGCCATCGATCTTGCTCAGGAGTACAGTTACTCATATAATGTGAAGCTGGTTGGTGTTTCCTAGCACAAACAACGTGAAAGTGCCTATGAAAAATCAAGTGGACATCAAGACTTATGATATTGACATAGCTCACCGAGTTACACCGCGCCACGCCGCGGGCGCCGAAGGGCGACCTAAGCCGATAGTTTGTAAGTTTACCAGACGTCTCGCCCCTGATCAAGTCATGGCGCTTCGAAGGGAGGTAACTAAAATCATTCCTTCACGCATCGGTCTCCGGGAGCAGGATTCTATGGAAAGTGTTGGTATTTTTGATCATCTTTCTCCGCGGCTTCAGTACTTGATGTCCGATGCAAGAAAATTCAAGGAGAGGTTTGGCTACGCATATTGTTGGGCCAAAAATTCCGCCATTTGGCTGAGGGAAAACGAAGGTTCTCGGCCTATCGCGATTAAGACTGCTAGAGATTTAGAGAACCTCAAGTCTCGTCAAGGATTACCAGAGCTAAGTAACCATTAATTCTTAAATTTAGACAAAGCTCTCTTTCGAGAGCTTCCTTATTATTCCTACGATGTTATATCTTCGCATGGCCAGTTCAACAATGGTCTAAATACAAACCTTCCTACAAAAAAATACCTTGATTGTCTTCCAAGCTTCAAAGATTGAGATTTATTTACCTTAAATGGTTTTCTACTAGATAAGAACTCTGATTTTAACACCCTTTCTCCCGCAATCAATTGTAAATATTATTCTCCACATAGCTTTTTTCAGCTAAAAGAGCACATGCAACCTTCGTCCTTTCCAAAATTCTCACTTTTTCATACCAATATCCGAAGCCTCACGAGTAATTTAGAAAACTTCCAAACGCACTTATTGGAAGAGCTTGATTTTCGCTTTAATATCATAGGTATTACAGAAACTACGATAAAAAAAGAGTATGCAAATTTGGACTTTAATCCCGCTATTCCTAATTACAACTTTGAATATGTGTCGACACCTCTTTCGGCTGGAGGTGTTGGCATG
>NW_027179730.1:112500-137500 GCF_036669935.1 Montipora foliosa | reverse complement strand
TCTATTAGTGTTTAAAGCAGTAAATGGCTTGTCTCTTGTGTACCTGACTAATTTACTTCAGATTCAGCCAACACCGAGATAAAAACTTAGATCTGATGATAAAGAACTACTGTTCATACCAAAAACTATAAAAACCAGGTGACCTTGCTTTTACTATAGCCAGACCAAGAATATGGAACGATTAACCACTTGATACTAGACTATTAGCAAATTTGAAGACTTTTAAAAAAAATCTTAAGACCTATTTTTTTAAAAAGGCTTACTATTGACTCCTAATTGCATAATTGTCTTAAACTTTTTTTTTGATCAGTTTGTATATATATTTTCTTTTCTTTTATGCATTTAGATTTATTTTATATATTTATAATTTTGTATCTATATGTACATTTTTTTAATGTTTTTATACCCACATCTTATGAATCAGTTTATTTTAGTTCGTAAGCATTATATTTATATATTTTGTAAATAGTATTTATTATTTATTTGTCTTTTTTTTTTATTGTAAAGCGCTTTAGAATATTCTATAGTTTAAGCGCTATATAATCTTATATTATTATTATTATTATTATTATTAAACAATCATGTTACGGTGCGGTGACCGCTGCGGTTGAAATCCTATCCGCGCAACAAAAGCCGCATACAGTAATGCCTGAAGGCTAGTATCTAGTGGTCACTTATAGTATATACAGTTTAGAAATAGACAGGGGATGAAAGCGATTTCGGTCAATTTTTTTTGTACCATCGTGAATGCAGTAGCCGGTTATGACTCGGTAACGCGTCTTACGGGGCAAATTGTATATTTTTAAAATTCAGTCGGCATTGTCAAAAATATGTAAAAAGTACGAAATATTGTTAAAATACCATCGTAGAAAGTTGGAAAGTATCTGTTTACTGGTTTTGACTGGTATCAACAACAGTTTTAAAGGTGAAAAACTAATCTACGATCGCACTCAACCATGTGGCTGAGTCACGGAATGCGGACTTTGGACCTGGGGCTACGGAATTGAAATGGGTTCTAATTTTCATAGTCCCTGAAATTCTGTGGAATTTTAAGAAAATCGGCTTAAATTCTTCCGAATAAAGTGTATTAGCCTCTTGTTAGAAATGAAGCACAAATCGCTGTGATAAACATTATCAAGTAACGCATTTTTATAAACTTGACGTTTTGTATACTACAACATACATTTTGAAACGTAACAATTATGATTTTGAAAATTATTTATACAAAAATTTCTGAAGGTCTGGGACCGAGGCTAAGGTAAACGATCTTAGCAAAAATCTCAAAATAGCAGTTACCTATTTACAATTATATAGTGAAAGGCTATGAAGTGAGAAATCAATCTTTGAAAACTTTGACTGCGGGGAGCCATGACAGGGAAAAACGCAGCCGTGATGGTAAAGTAAAGCCCATGCATCAAAGTGGCCTCCATGGCGTTCTGTACTATATAACGTTGCCTCCATCCATCCAACATTGAAAAGAGGTATGCAAACAAGACAATGCAGAATAACATGCACAGCATTATTGACATATTTGGGCGTCGAAGAAATCGCTCAAGTGAGTACGTTTTATACTGAAAATATTTGTGCTCTCACGCCTATGGACAATTAACGTGACGCCACGTGACACATCTTATTGCATCTTTGGCCAAAATGTTTAATTCTGGAAAATAGACCAATTTCGATAAATTAAAATTCAGTCCTAAACAAAAGGCATCATCTCGAGTCTATAGGGAATAAATGTAAGGATTTATATGAGATTATTCCCCAGAGCCTGGAGATGATCCCTTTTGTTTAGGACTGAATTTCAATATATCGAAAGTGAGCTTATATGTTCAGCCCCCAAAACGACTATTTCAGGACAAAAAAGGGAACACTTTAAAGCCCTAACCAAACAAGAACACTCATCCGCCACTACTGACCACATGAAATTCACTGGACACAACACCATTTTGAAGTCCTTGCATCAGGAAAAACTGATTGTCACTGTAATTTTAAAGAAACATTGTTTATTAAGGAAATTAAACCGGCCCTTGATGCTAACTTCAGTAACGCTAACCTGTTACTTTATTACTGGGTTGCCAAACCTAGTTTGAATCTACGCTCTATTTCTCCGTGGGAGAAAAGGGGAGGCAGCGTGGTCGAGTGGTTAGGGCGTTGGGTTTGCATGCGGCTGGTCCGGGTTCAAATTCCGTTCTAACCTCTGGTTAGGATTTGTTTCCGGTTGTCCCGGATTCAACTCTACCACGCTTTGTAAATAGCAAACTGGTTGCCTCCTGCCAGTTGGGGTTCTTAATAATGTTTCTGTTAAGTTTGAATTGTTTCTTTCACATTGTTGAAAGTGGGGTGCCTGTCAACTAACTTGATAGCTAAGTGCACTTCCACTATAAACAAAGCATTTACATTTACATTTAAATTTCTGTCACTCATCAACTAAGTGGTGTCTTTGTGCCTAGAGTCTTCTGTGCGTATTTTGATGGGTTTCAGGGGGTAGGAGAAATGCCTTGTCTTCACGCACGCGATGAATTAGAAAGGGTTTTTTGACTGTAATAGCAAATATGTTGTTTGTTTCAATAAATTTTTCGCCGGAAAAGATGGCCTTTATGATTTCGTCATGTTGTGTAATATTCCAGCTTAACAAATTTGCATACGTGCGTTGAAATGTGATACGCGAGGTGACAGGAATTTTTTTTTTGGGAATTTTGGGTGTCATGAAATTACATCATTTGCGTGACGTGGCTCCTTTATCACGAAGATTTTATTTTTCTGCAATATATCGCTTTACTCTAACCCTAAAATATTCATATAGTAAAAAACTTCATATTTATTGACATACTCATTTAAGGTCGGCTTTAAATCATTGATCAACAGTGTCTCTTTTTTTTTACAGTGAGTGTCGGATGGCCCTTTCGCTAAAACGTCAAAATGATCCCATTTTAAACTGTGACCAGTTGATGTAACATGGTCGGCAAGAGCCGACGTATGATGACCATTAATTAATGCTTTAAGACGTTCAGTTTTTCTGTCATGCAATCGTCCTTTAGTTTTTCCGATATTAAAATTACTGCAGTCCCAACAGGCAGCTCTATATACAATCTTAGCTATTTGGCCACAGCTAAGTCTATCTTTGTAAGGAAAGAAAGATTTAATGCGATGAGTGCTTTGAAAAATCACTGTAAGGTCAATGCACTCGTAGAATTTGTTAATACACGACATAATTTGTTTATTAGCGATTTTGCTTTGTAGCCCTAAATAAGGTAAATCGTTTGTTTTGCTACTTTTGTAAGACATCATTCATGTTATAATTAACCACACCCATGGGGTAACCGTTTTGTGACAGCAACTTCTTAAGTTCATCCAAAGACAATTGTAGCAGACGAGGCGACGAGAAAATGCGCGGAAACAACGAAAAGTGAGAGTACGGAACAGATTTACTTTGTATTTTCCATTTGATGTAACATGGCCCGCACTCCTCGAAAATACAATGAACTTAATAAAGTTGATGAACTGTCACAAAACGGTTACCCCAGGGATGTTGTTAATTATAACATGAATGATGTCTTACAAAAGCAGCAAAGCAAACCATTGACCCCAACCATTACAGTTCCCAAAAAGAACATTTTCTTATGTGGGGTATTAATAAATTCTATGGGTGCATTGACCTTAGAGTGATTTTTCAAAGCACTCGTCGCATTAAATCTTTCTTTTCTTGCAAAGATAGACTTAGCTGTAGCCAAATGGCTAAGATTGTATATAGAGCTGCCTGTTGGGACTGCAGTGATTTTTATATCGGAAAAACTAACAGACGATTGCATGACAGAAAAACTGAACATTTTAAAGCATTAATCAATGGTCATCATACGTCGGCTCGTGCAGACCATGTTACATCAACTGGTCACAGTTTAAAATGGGATCATTTTGACGTTTTAGCGAAAGGGCCATCCGACACTCACTGTAAAAAAAAAAGAGACACTGTTGATCAAAGATTTAAAGCCGACCTTAAATGAATATGTCAGCCGCGAAAAGCTGTGTCTTTATTAGTTTTTGTCACCTCTGTTGTTACTTAATAGTTAATAGTTATTTATTTAGTAATCCTGTACATTTAAACTCCAATTTTGTATTAACCGTCACCTCTTAAGATGTATGCAGAAGCATACGAAATGCCAAGTAAAAGATAATTTCAAAAAGGATGCGTTTATATCTGATATTTGTCACCGCTGTTTGTGCGTTATTTCTGATCAAACTGAGAAGGTTAAAGAAAAAGGGTATTTCTAATTGAGCTTTGATGGCCGACGAACAACAGTTTATATATTGTTTGTCTTTCATTTAGAAGGACAGCACTTACCCTGTGCTAACAAATGTTTCTTAAATTTAGTTGATGGTGGCTGGAGTGATTGGAGCCATTGGGGTGTTTGTACAAGGGACTTTAATGGCATACAGATGCGGACAAGGAAATGCGTGAATCCAAAGCCACAGTTTGGTGGGAAACCATGCAACGGATCTAGTACAGTTATGAGAGGATGTACAAACACGTCAAGTTGTCAGCAAGGTATATTACCAAAATCAAAGCTGTTTGAGTTTGAATTGCATGCTAAGCAGCTCCTCAAAAACCGGTTAACACTCGTCAGCTTGTCCTTTTGTCATTTACAGAATGTTCATTCTCCCCTTGTCGCCTTTTTGAGCTTTCTGCAAACAAAATTCTGCTGAACTGTCTAGCATCCTGGCCTTACCAAATTTTTATACATACATTTCATTTCTCCAGTTGATCTGAAGGAGAAAGCTTGGCGATCCTCATACCGTTTGCACTTGTACCCTATTGGTTGTAAGAAATAGATGGCCAGTTAACACTGCTTGCCAAAAAAAAGATACACGCAGTTGTCGCCATATCTCCATTTATTTACAGGGGTCAACATAAATACATGTTATATTAGTCAACTATAACCTAGCTAACAATTGCGGAATTGCAAGTTAACACTAACCCCGCGATTTCCTTTATTAGAATTTCCAGTACGTTTTCAAACAGAGGGCAGTCCGTCTACTGGACTGATGCAAATTTACAAGAACAACACCTGGAAAGCGCTTTGTACTGCACATTGGAATGATACCGAAGCAATTCTTGCCTGCCAAGTAAATGGCTATAACTATAGTAATGACATTTTTACAGGCAATTGGAAAAGAGGAAATACAAGCCTGGTGAACATCACCTCTCATTCCTGTTCATCAATCACTCAAAGTTGTGGGTTCATGAACAAACGAATCCAGTGTTCAGGTACAATAGTATGAATAAAGAAAATTTCTTTTATCCATACCATCGCATAGTTTTAACACAGAAAAGCAACCAAAACTCCTCTGTGGCTCGCTGTATAGCAAATGACTCACTGCTGGTAAAAAAGGCAAGGGACTAATTGGAAGCATAACCGCTGAGGTACAATTGGGCTGAACGAGAGAATGTCTCACTTAGTTGTGCTGCAAAGCAGGACTTATTCCATTCCAGCGCCAAAATCTCTAATGAGTGATGATTCTGAAGCGGCTTACTCTACATTTAAGAAATGAAGGCCCAGCTGAACAGTCTCTATGAATGGGCTTCCTCTTAAAACATTATCATTATTACGTTATTAAGTTAATGCTTTTAGCATTGCCTATCATGTTCAAAGTTTAAGTCAAACTGGGATAAACTTGAGATATTGAGGAATGGACAATGAACAGTAAACAATGGTTTGTTGAAAAAAGAAACGTAGAGAACAATTACAACCAAGCATTTCTTTAATTGGTGTGTCATTCTTTCAGTTCCTGTGCGCCTCATTGGGGCAAAGGTTGAGTATGGTGGAAGAGTAGAGGTTTATTACCGTGGAAGGTGGGGCAAGATCTGCCGCAATAAATGGGATATCAATGATGTCAAAGTTGTTTGTAAACAACTTGGCTTTAGAGGTGCCCTGGCCGAATTCATGACGGGAATATATGCCACTGATAAAAACATACCCGTTGTGATGTCAGATATAGCTTGTACTGGACAGGAACCCGTTTTAGCCCAATGTAATCGTTTAGATGGAGAGCACAAGTGTCCAGAAGACATTGGAGCTCAGGCTTTGTGTGTACCAAGTAAGTAGTCACTTTTCACAATGACCGTGGATTTAATCTATTCCTGAAAAACAGAGGGTTGTGACTAGAGACAGTTTTTCAAGTTGAGCACTCTTATCAGTATATTGTTTAACGTTTGTGGGGAAAGCTAAATATTTTGTGCGGTGAATCATCAGTTATGTCAATTGCAATCAAATTTCAATTTCACTCTAACTCGATTTCGAACAACAACAATAGCATTTTTATTTGCACATAACACGTTCTCAAACACTTCGTCGTATTCTAAAACCGTCTAATTCTGGTAAAAGTGATATGTTTTGCGGTCATTTTTTCCAAATCTGTGCTGTTTTGGCACAACACCATAAATATTCTTGATGAATCTCCACTTTTCTACCAAATGATTTATCCAGTTTGCAATATTTCGAAAGAAAAAAGAATGTTTTTCCGGAGCATTTATCAACTTTACAATATTTATCAAATTTTGTCAAATATTTGACTAAACAGTCACGCAAAATAACACAAGAAATTTCCAACGTCTTTTCTCATAGAAGATCAGAGAAAATGGCGACGGAAATTTCCGCTGTCATTTTTTTCAGAAGATGAGGCAAAATGACAACGTAAATTTCCAACGTCATTTTTCACAGAAGATGAGGCAAAATGACAGCGGAAATTTCCAACGTCATTTTTTACAGAAGATCAAGCAAAATGACAGCGGAAATTTCCAGCGTCATTTTTTACAGAATATCAAGCAAAATGACGGCGGATTTTTCCAACGTCATTTTTGGCAAAAGTAAAACAAGACTACCTGAAGGGAAGATCTTCAACTTTATTGTCTAAGGACGAACTTAACTCCCACGGACTAAAAACGAGATATTTCACACACTCGGATTCTAAGCTTGAAGACGATTCACTATATAGACATGTAAAAGAAACCATATGAACCTCGTTTATAGCTGCTCGTGGAACGTTTTCACTAAGATGACTAACCTTTTTTTCCCCAGAAAGTCGTTAAATAATTACTCACTCTTGTTTTAATTGAAATGTAATTTTTATGTACAGTATTATGACAAATAGAATTAAGCTACGGTTAGTCCCTCCAGTCGTTGCAAACCAACAGAGGAATATGTCAATACTGAGGAAAAAAAAATTTTTATGACAAAAATAATTCTGCTCTCTGTCGTTAGCCACAAACTTGGCTCTTAATCGTCTGAGAACTATAGCACAAGTAAAACCGAGCGAACAAATATGAATATCGGTAGTCCCATTGAAATCTGCAAATAGTTCTATTTGCTGCAAACGGCACACGCTAATAACGCTACATTCGTGCTTTGCATCGACCAGTATCAAATCACCAATTCAATCTGTAAAATAACACGAAATGAAAGAAACTTTATTGGAGCTACTTTTGGCTGAGAATCAGTTTCTTTTTAATGAAACATTCTCTCTCTTACCTTCAACCGTTTGCTTTTCTTGTCACTTTTTGAAGGGGAAATGTTCAGAACAATATCCACGCTCTTTGCCATCCCGCTTGAGAGGACGGTCACGGAGTTGTGAATAACAATTTTGTTATCTTCAATCGGTTCCACAAAATACCACTGGTTTCACAAGACCCCAAACGCCCGTTAGTCATTATTATATTAGCTGAAAATCTTGAGTCGCCAAAAGAGCTTGTTGGTGGGAGTTCTTTTTTCCTCAAACGTTTCTAACGAGCTACAACAAGTTGCAAAAATAGTGGAGACACTTCACCTTCTTGGGGCGTTATTAATTTCCCTATTATCTCTCACACTGCAGCCACCCTCCCCCCCCCCCCCTTCTTATCAGTGTTGCTAGCGAGACAAAAAAATGTTGGGAACTTAAGCAGTCAACATTGAAAGGGGGAGAGGGGAGAGGAAGTGGGAAAGGTTTAAATTCTAGATACGCCGAGTATTGGAAGTTAGAAAAGGTGTTTTTTAATGAAAGTGTCTCAACAATTTTGCAACTTGTTGTCTGAGTTGGTTGTCACTGTATTGGCGTACGGTCACCTTGTTTATTGGAACGGGAAGGCGTCTATCGTTTGCATTTAATATGGTGTTTCCAAAAAAAAAGGGTTTAATTCTCTGATCTGCTGTGAATGGAAAATGGCCAGCGATAAACTGGATTTTGGCGGGGTTTCGGTATGACGCAATTTGAAGGCATTTCAGTGCTTTCTGTGAGTCAAGTCGAACATACACATAATTTGGTACACGAAAAGGTGTGATTTCCATCCTTTCGCTTTTTAAAGTACGCTAGAAATATCCTGGAACCGATTTCGAAATAATTTGCCTTAAACACCTATATTTCGGTCGACACATAACATCTAAAGCACGCGCAACATGTACGAAATTAGCTGTTGTTTACGAATGAGAAACAGACATAACCTCTCCTTTAACTGCGATCGCATGCCATTTAAAGGGAACATCCACTTTCCGAAAAATCAATTCTTAGCAAACATTGTTATACAAAGATACATTTTCATAGAAGTCCATTCGTAACATTACTTATTGCTTTCGGGCTAGTCTGCCGCCAGAGAAGGGATCGGTAACGCTTACTAGCAGGTCTTCTAAGTGACTTGTCGGGTACAGGCTAATTCCATGTTCTTTGGAATGACTGACTGAGCACAATGATCAAAAGAAAGCACCCGATTCTGTTAAATCCTTTGCGAGATTTGTTTTACAATGAGATACAAAAGTGAACAAATTTGTACCGGCTACACATTATGACATTTATATGAAACGGTCTACACGGTCTACCACAACTTTTCACTGGGAAAATAATATGATATCATATTTCTTGCTGTTGCGATGGTAGACCGTGCTTGGATGGTAGACCGTTGGTAAATGGAATAGACGATATGTACAGGATTTCTAACTGTGTGAGCTTTATTACGAATCACCTGGTAATGTATTGGTTTGATTAGAAAAGAAAGTACTAGTTGAATTGTGCTGTTTCCTCGAAGATACGATTTTCAACTGTAACGCCACCATCCCGGTTGACGTCACCAAGAAACACAATAAATGGTATTGTGTTACATAATACGAGCCATGTGTAACTTTCGAAGCATCAGATCTGCAGTGCAACATACTTTGCTGGCTTTAGTATTTGGTACGGAGTCTTCTGTTAGCGATGATAAGTCCAAACACTCGAAAATCGATGCTACCGTATGTCAATAATTAATATCCTTTCGTGTTTGGTACAATGTGCTTTGCACTTCGCGTGCAAACTTCTGAAAGGTTTCAGAACTTATACGATATTTAATGATTGTTTCTTTAGTTCCTGCTGTTCTACGTTGAAACGTTTCCCTATAGGATTCAAATCCGGACTGGCAAAATTATTGCAATCAATCAGACAACAAGTTGCAAAAATAGTGGAGACACTTCACCTTCTTGGGGCGTTATTAATTTCCCTATTATCTCTCACACTGCAGCCACCCTCCCCCCCTTATCAGTGTTGCTAGCGAGACAAAAAAATGTTGGGAACTTAAGCAGTCAACATTGAAAGGGGGAGAGGGGAGAGGAAGTGGGAAAGGTTTAAATTGTAGATACGCCGAGTATTGGAAGTTAGAAAAGGTGTTTTTTAATGAAAGTGTCTCACCAATTTTGCAACTTGTTGTAGCGTGCTATTAGCCCCTTTCGTGAGATTTCTGTTAAAATCTTATCGAATGAATTTCCGTCAGTTAATTCAAATGTCAAGTAGAAAGCAGAAAAGAACCGGCAATTAATGATTTAAGTGACCGAAAAATTTAAAACTGGCGCCTCCAGCCCTGCTATTTAATAAACCCTCAGAAAAGACATAGGCAAGTTGCATTAGTTTTTGGCTCAGTTGTTATGCTGTAAAAGGCTTCTTTCACATTAAGGCCGCTTTCGTGGATAAAAAATTAATTCCCCGCACTTAAAAACGCAGGTCACTTTATACAAGGTCAGCAAGCGCTCAACAAAATGTTCAAAGAGCTCCCCCTTTTATCTTGCAAAAGAGGAAAATCCCTCAAGAACTTTTAGTCAGAGCTATTAAAACTCTAGAAGGGAATAGAAAAGCATTTGCGAGCCGATGGAGTCGTGCTTGGCTTTCAACATCAACCGCACTGTCGCATTCAAAAACCGCATGACACATGACACACAGAAACTTGCCGCCCAGTTTCACACCACGACATTGAAACCTAAACGAAATAGGACAACAGGACGTTGAAGTAGTTTCAAATGCACAGTACGGAAAAAGACTTCGTTTATCGTCCTGTAACAGCCTTGCTACTAATGATTTTTTCGATTCTTATTTCGGTGATGAAATTAGCGAGGAGAACTGAGCAGATTCGGCCATGTCTGCAAGTAGCCCAGCTGACAAATGAACTCCGGATGAAGCCACACTGAGTCAACGTAAACGGTGAGTGATCTCAGTCCAAATACCAGTGAACTTTTTGAGACACCATTTCATGGAAGACCATGACAGAGACTACCCTTATAAATTAACCTTGGAACTAATTCATGGCGTTAATTCTTTGCCGAGTGAACGTAATGATATCGGTTGAATGTGTTCTTCTTGGAGATTGGAATCAGAGAAGGAAGATGGCATGGCAAGTAAGTTGCCATGATTGACTTACATTGCCCTTTAAGTGGACAGACGGAAAAATTGATTTGAAGAGGGTAGCCTAAAGAAAGATATCCAAAAATTTTATGGTTCAAAATGTTTCAATCAAAGTCATAAGCAATGTTGGCCGATGACAAAAAGGGAGCAAGTTATTCGAACCCCCTGAGAAGTAGCTACAATAGCACATGGCTTTTAGACGATATGATGGTGTGATAAAGAAGACACAGCGCGAGACAAGGTCAGTCGATGCTGATTTAGCAGAGGCCATGATTCCACCGATTGTTCAAAGATCGTCGGGCGCAGACTGCTATTGAAAAAAACTCTTTGCGGATCAGGTAGATGATAAACCTGACGCGGAGGTGAGTTCAGAGATGATAAAGGCGCACATATTCCCTTCATCTTTTAATTTAGCCTAATATTGAACGAAGACTGAATTTCAGTTGTTAATAACCACACAAGCCTACATTAACAGCTTTTGATAATTTGCAAAACTGAACTGTAAACAAGACAAGATCATCTTCAAGAGGCGACTATTTTGTTGGAAGTTTAAGATTAAATATAAAAGAATAGAAGTTAGCGAAATAAGAAAGAAATAGAGTTAGAACTTGGGATAGCTGATCTTATGAAGTGCGCAATTAGGCATTCAACATTTGCGAAAACAAAAGACTTTGTAAATTTCCTAGGCGATTTTCGGGTATGCTCATGCGCGAAATTTTGACGCTGGAAATTTCCATCGTCATTTTTCATTAAGTGCAAATTTGATCTCAAAGATTTCCATGGTCGTTTGTGTTTGACGTTGGAAATTTCCATGGTCATTTTGGATTAACCTTTAATTTTGATGTTGGAGATTTCCATGGTCGTGCCTCTCGCAAATTTGACTTTGGAAATTTCCGTGGTCATTTTGTATCACCCTATAGTTTAGACGTTGGAAATTTCCGTGGTCATTTTGTATCAACCCCACAGCTTTGACGTTAGAAATTCCCGTTGTCATTTTGCATTGCAATGGACTGATTTTAAACTTAGAGGTTATGATGATGTCGTCAAACAGATGTGAATGTTCAGTAACTCGCGCAATACTCATTTGCCTTTCTTAGACAAAAAAATCAATGCACCTTCAATTTGGAAAAATTTTGAACCGTTCTTCTCATTCTTGACATAAATTTATATTTCTGGCAATAAACGAAAGAAACCTCTTGCCAAGCCCTTTTAGCAAAAAAAAATATTTTTAAGCACAATTTTCCATCTTTCAGTGCACCTCCACAGGACCGGCAATTCCCGCATACTTTTTTGGTATTTTTGCCACACTTAACTGAGAGGAAGTTTGGCAAAAAAACCGTACATTGAGCCTTTTTTTTCAATCCAAGCTTGGCAATCCCGGCTTAGCAATTTTAAAACTTAAAAAAGCTACTTTGTGGCAAAATTCCCAGTTTTCTTGGCACATTTTAATCGGAACTATCAATATTTTGCCGAATATTAACGTTTTAGAATATCCCCGTTGGTTTTAGAACGTGTTACATTTTTATCTAGATCAACAACGGAAATCACAAAAAAAAAAGGATCCATCTAAGTGTATACCGGTCGAAATAGCAAAGCATCTTTCGAATTCACCATTATAAACTATCCAAATTGAACACTGGAAAAAAATGAAAGAAATAAAAACTTGCAGGAAAGGATTATGGTTGAAATAGAATAATTTTACAACTAACAGTTGTAGAAGAATAAAATGTGTTTGAAAATAGATTAAAATACAAGAATCTTAAAATTAAAATATATATATTTACTGCGAGAGACTTGCAAACACTGATGAGAAACGGAAAAAACATATATTTTTAACATAACAATTTTGTTCTAGACAACTTGGAAGTTCTGGAAAAGAAAAGCCTTAGTTCTACGCTTGGTAGCATTGAAACCGTGAAATGTTCCTTAAAGAATGAAAATCAGAGTAAGGTTGTTATATGGTATGAAATTGGCACCACTGTTAGAGAACTCAAGTCAGAAGGGAGAATTGAGATCAATGGTGGAACTTTGAAAATAAAAAATGTTCAGCTGCATGATGGCGGTACATATGAGTGTCGAGGAGAGCATTACACTCGATTCTACACAGTTTACGTCAATGGTGAGTTTTAAAAGTGTTTAGAAAGCCATCGATATGCTATAAATTATCTAAAACGGTAACAACATAATCGAGTTTATTCTTATCCTCATCATCTTAATTCTCACGTTCATCAACATAATCCTAAGCATCAAGATCATTACCTTCATGATCTTCATTGTCATCATCATCCATCAATATTTCCTTTGTACCAGGTACATCTAATTTCTCTACTAGTACCGTTAGCGTCACTCGCTATAAAATTAGCTATTTGTAATTACCACTAACCTCATTATTTGTATATCTGGTCTACTGAGAAATTGTTTTGCAACTTAATCATCCGCGTTGCTCTTTCCTTCTTAAAACGATGGTCATTTGCAAGTTTGTACTGTAACCCGTAATAGGTGGATGTATGACACATTTCATGGGTTTGAATCCTGCTTAAGACTGGATGGTTTCAGACTTCTTTCGCAACTGACCAAGTTTCTTCATAACTGCGATGCTCTACACAACCCCTGTTATAATACACGACATTTTCATATATTCTCTCTATCATTATTATTGTCATTATCATGTGTTATTACTACATAAAATTTATCCATCACTTCTTTTCTTCTTTAGCCCAATTTAAAAACAAAAGACCACAACAAAAACTTAGGATTGGCAAATCTGGCAAAATAAGTTGTACTGCAGAAGGAAATCCTCCTCCTCAATTTGAATGGAGAAAAAACGAGAGCCTACTCTTGGAGTATGACAGATTCAAACAGTTGTCAGGTGGCAGTTTGCAGATCGATAGAGTTCAGCGGGAAGATAAGGGAACTTACACATGCCTTATCAAACAAACCAAAGGAAGTGAGAGAATTACTGTTTATGTCCAACGTATCAACGTGTCTGTCATAGGTGGGTAAAGGTGGAAATGACGAAGTTTGCATTCGTAAAGAAATCATAGTAATACCAGTTCCCAAAAGCTAGCACAAATTTGGAGCACCAGAAAAAAAAGCCATAAGTAAGACAACCCAGTTTAAGATCAACGTCATTCCTTGAATAATAGGCAAATACTTAGTAAAAAATGACGACTTGCCACTCCATTCTACTGTGCCCCCGAATCTTTCAAATCCCTAGACATTAGAACGACGAAGGAGGCTATCATTAAACAATTGCACCTCACATCAACAGTTGTCAAAGTACTCCAGAAGTCTAATCAACGAATTGTATTTAGCAGACTTGATTTAAAGTAGGGTCATTTGGAGGTAGACCTTGAGGCACCTTATGGCCCAGTGAGGGTTAGTTCGCTGAAAGCGCCTCACCTTTCACATAAGTTCAGATTTGTCTGACTTGTAACTGTGCCGGAAACTCCATTTGGGGTGACACCACGGTAAATGAAGACGTTTCAGCAGATGATTAAGAGGTTCTCGAACTAGACCAATGCTTAAGGAAATGACCCTTAAAGTGCCCCTTTGATCAAAAAAACCACTTCCTTTTTTCCTTCAGATTTTGAAAGTGTGTTTGCTTAATACCTGACTGGCAAAATTTTGAGCTTTGATTTTTATCCAAAGGCCGTTTACTTTGAGTGTAAGTTTTGGATTTCACGGTCCGCCATTACTCACGTTCAAAACTGACCGATTGGACCTCAGACGGTTGGATCCAGGGAAAAATGACGTCAGAGGCTCACTAGCTTAAAATTTCAGGGTGTGAACGCAGCTTATTATTTATGCAAAGCGTGAGTTTCAAAGTCTGAAAGCCCAAAACCCCCGTGCTGCATATTAATTCTGCGGCGTACACACGTATTGCATTCTTAAAGTAGTGAGCCTTTGACGTCATTTTCTCCTCGATCCAGCTCTCTCAAGAACATAATGTTAGTAATGGCGGACCATTAAATAGGAAAATTACAGTTAAAATATAGAGGTGTATTTTTGAAATCAAGGCTTAAAACGTGGGTCACTTAGTGTTTTGTTAACATAGTTTTGAAATCCAAAGAAAAATATGAATTGATTTTTTGGTCACAGGGGCACTTTAAATTCTGATCAGTGCAAGAAGTACATACCGGTTAGCAGTAGACTATGCGTAGTTGGGATACCTAAACAAAAGGCATAATCTCCAGGCTCTGGGAAATAAATAAGAGGATTTGTATGAGTTTATTCCCTAGAGCCTCGAGATGATGCCTTTGTTTAGGACTGAATTTAAATATACCGAAAGTGGGTTATTGACCCGCTCTCAATTAACCACATATCAGCGGGCTTGATATCTCAGTTTTTAGAGCAAGTGAAGCGCAAATGCACTGTCATGGGTTTCAACCGCATTCCAGCCTGGGTTTTTTCAGAGTTAACTGAATAGAGTGTAATGTGGCCTCCTTTGCCACTTTCACTTAATTATATTTCGCAGTTCAAATATATGAATCTTAAATTTAAAAAAAAAGAAATAAGTTTGGAGAAACTCTTCACATGCCTGGTTTACCGTATCTTTCCACTGACAAAAGACTGCAGTTTGTCTTCAGTGTATTTTAAAAGTACTAAAAAGCTTGTGAGTCCCTGCCAACAAGGGAACATGCATGGCTAATTTGAATTGGGCAACAAGGGAGCAATAACAAAATATCTTAGAGAACAAGTTTAGGGATAACAAAGCTGGGAACAAGTTTAAAAGTAATTTCGCAAACAAGGGAACAAAAGCAAATTTTAAAGGGAACAAGGGCTTTCCCTGGGAGGGCCTCGCTTGTGGCGTAGAGCACAGGAAGACAACGCTATATTACTGTCCCAAGCAAATGGCAAAGTGGAGAGGATGAACAGGTCTATTCTAAAGTGAATCAGAATAGCTCACACAGACGGGCAAACAATACAAGACCGAAACTTGCAAGTAACTGGTGGCATAGAGATTAACTCCACGTACAAACACTGATGTAAGCCAGTAGAACGTCTGTTTGAGAGGAGAATTCGTACGAAGCGGAATGAGAAGGGACGAGGCAGTGACAGAAATTGAAAGTGATAGCCAAGCTATAAGTACAAAAAAGTGGCAAGACGAATGCGAGGATTTGATCCCAAGTGTCCAGGTTCTTTTGAAACAAGACGGGTACTGACACATTTGGAACAACGTTGCCATTGAATCTCCACAAGTTGATCTGTCTAAGAGAAATGCCAGTCAAGTGAAGATGCAAGCGAAGACAGCAGCTATGTTTTACAGAGACAACTACGCCAATTGAAACTACTGTTCCAGAACCTGCGACAGAATGTAGAAAAGCCCGGAGTCCTGTTCTACGAAAACCTGCTCTTGTGGATCCAAACACTGGTTGTGAAAGAACAAGAATCAACGTCTGTTCCTGACCTCCTTTCAGATTTCCCCCTTTTTCAGACTTGAAGACTTTCTTTTTATACACTTTTTGACTTAATACCTCCTCTTGACGTTGCAACAACAACTAATTTTCTTCTTCACAAAGCGTTGTTACGTGTGCCTTACGCATTAAATTGACAACATCCTAACAACACGCTGAAACGAAAACAATCCTGGAACAGAGAGTGTGTGCGTGTCTGGTAAATGTAGATAAGGACGAGATGGAAAGTAATAAATTTCTTATGACTATTAAGCTCATTGATACCAAACTATTAGCAATAATTACGTTTGGAGTAAATTAACATACATTAATATCACTTATGTAGATAAATAAAATCACTCAAATGACTTACACTAGGCAAAACAATGGCAAAAAAAACCAACAACAACAAAGTGGAGACATTAATTACAGAAAAGCTATGTAAAATATAACTTTACATAACAGCTAGGTGCTTCAATATAATCCTCCATGCCTTGTAGGACAAAAATAAAGCTTTGACAGTGTTTTACAAAACCGTGTTTAAATTCATTTTTACTTTGGCTGCTACTAGTGTAGATATTTTGTTTATGGCAGAAAAATGTGAGGGAACAGAAGACAAGCATTTGCCCTCTTTTTTTTTCTGGAAAGCTCTGAAAACAAAATAATTATGAACTGCTGCAGTTCAAGTAAGATCTTACTATATTAACAAGCCTTTCTCTTTTATTTTAAGTTCCACCAAATGTCCTGTTACCAGGAACAACCCATTATGCACTTGAAGGAGACAATGTTACTTTGAATTGTACTGTCGTCGATGGTTTGCCAAAGCCCCAAATAAGCTGGCTTAAAGATAAACTTCCGTTAGCAGAAGGGAAAGAAACATTGGTTAAAAGACACATAACAGAGGAAGGAGAAGGCACCTACACCTGTGTAGCAAAGAACGAAGGAGGCTCTGCAGTCGATAGCATTGATATCATCGTTGATGGTAAGAAGGAACGTAATGCATCACAGTTTTTATGGTAGACATAAATATTATTTCATGAACGGTCGTGATCAGAACGCAGACTTGAGAGTCAGGCTAGACACCAATGACATTGACACCATTGCTTCGAGGTGATACATTGGTCGTGTTCAGGGGCTAAGCGACTAGCCGGTTGCACACCCTCTGCTGACCCTCCTCCTAGATTCGCCCCTGCATTTCTTGAGAACGGATTTTACCCGCAACGTGGAAAGTATGCCCGAAACCCTTTTTGGATGGCCACATCATTGAGGTTTTCTGTGAATTAAGCCATACGTAACGCAATTTTTGCAGGGCAAAAATCTGAAAATCTATTGTCGTTAAGGCAATATAATAAGCTGCATTCACACGCTGAAGTTTTACGCTAGTGAGCCTTTGACGTCACGTTTTCTAGGATCCAGCCCTGTGAGGTCCAATCGGTCAGTTTTGAGCGTGAGCAACGGCCGACCGTGAAATCCAAAACGTACACTAAACGTAAACGGCCTTTAGATAAAAATCAAAACTCAAAATTTTGCCAGTCAGGTGTTAAGCAAACACACTTTCAAAATCTGAAGAAAAAAAGAAATGATTCTTTTTCTTTTTACTCACAGGGGCACTTTAAGGACAAAGAAAGAAACACTGACGACTAAGATTTTACACTCTGGGGTTACGGGAAATAATGAAAGTAATGACTTCACAATGCAAATGACATAAGAATACACAGTTTGCAAACAGTGCGAAAAACGCGCCAAGGACCCAGAGTGTGGTCTTAAGGGTTGCTTAGGCTCCTCATACAGTAAGCTGGAAATGAATGCCATAAATTATCTTAACATAGTCATGTCTTTCCTTAAAAGTTTTGGTACTCTTCTTAGGACTGGGGTAGTGACACTTTTAGCATTGAAATTGTTATATTTTCGTATTCGTTTTCTCATAAAGTATTGTGAATTCGCAGAAATGCTAAATTATTAATATCAGAAAAATTGACTGATTTATTCATACCCATATCATTTTTAACCAATCAGCCAAGAAACCAGAAATTCACATTGAGAAAGCATTGCATAATTAGCTATCAATGAAAATTTGTGCCTAACACACCAAACAACTGGACTGTCCAACAGGTGGACTGTCCCATTAATCTAAGAATTTGCCACCTAATGCTTCACTGGTCTTCGTACTCAACAGGCTTCAAGTTGGTAAGATGACTAAGTTTAACAAGGTTTTTTCACGCTTTAAGGCCAATTTGTTGCTGACACGGTGCATTTCATACGTTGATTCTAACGTTAACATAACAAAGTTGAAACACTTCGGTCACCAAAGACCCCCATTTCTTCAAAATGGATAAGTAAAAAAAACTCAATCCTTTCAAACACTTGGAAATAACAATGTAATACAGTAAAACCTCGCAAGTAAGAGCCTATTTTGAAAACCTGTTAGCTTAAAATTAGTCCGTTAGACCCCCTCTAAACAAGAAACTGTTGACCCTAAAATTTGAAACAGGTTCTTAGTTCGTAAAATCTAAAAAGTGTGTGCACTTTGGCATATAAGATCAATTGATTGATGTTCTGAAGATTCGTGTGATATTTCGATTTTACTTATTGTACTAATTTTCATGTGATTTTTAAAATTCTCTATTTAAATTTTATTTAAATTTTATTTAAATTTTTGATAGGTGATAGGGAAAAACTGGCTGCTGCACCAGGACGAAGGCCGAATACCACTAAACTACGTTATCTACAATGTTTCTTTTAATCCAGAAAATAAGAGCCTATTTAAAGGGGCACTATGACGAAAAACACCCGATGTTGTATACGCTTTTCACATAATGAATTTAACTTACTTTCACCAACACTTCAATGTTATTACGTCGAAATACTTGTTTTACATAGCATCCGCATTTTTTGGTATGTCGCCTGCATACTTTTTCGAGAAAGCCTGGAGCGAGAACTTATGACGTCACTACTCAACATATCGCTCGCTGCTACTTGAGTAAACAATGGAAAATATGTATGAAAGCGACGCTTCGTCTTCTATCGATCATGATTTCTCGACTTCGGAGTTATCGTTTGACTTCGAAAAACATTCTGAGTCACGTACCTGTGATTACGAAAATTTAGACTCGTAGCTACTGAGGAAAAAGCAGCCGCATACCAACCGGAAAGAGCTCAAGAGGAAGAACAAGAGGAATACTTCAAGATAGTTTAACTGATATTAGATGGCATGTTGGAGTATGGCAAGCCGTTTGTGGCAAAATTTAATCTTAGATATATATGTTCAATCCTTTAAATAAAGGTTTAATTTTAAGTCATAAAAGGCATTCAATGAAATCCAATCCTTAAAGTTTATATTTAATCCAATACCACGAATATTGATTCAATCCAATTCTTAAATTTTAGATGTAATGCAATACCACGAATGTTGATTCAATGCAATCCTTAAATTTGTATGCAATCCCAAAATATATGTTCAATCTTCCTGGGACGAGCGCGGCCATATAGAACCAGACTAAACTGTGCAAGGTATAGAACAAAAGATGGCAGCAGAGTGAGAAGAAAAATTTTACATAGAAGTTGAGTTTCCCAAATTTCTAGGAGAACTTGTGGATAGAGCCGAGACAAAATTTGAGAACTTTGACACAGAAGCTGTAGAAACGCAGGCCGACGTTCTTGATCAAACAATTAGGCTGTTGAGGTTGATGAAAGAGTGTTGCAACCCTAGACACGAGGGACAAGGAAAATCTCGATTCCATCGCTAGGGCCTTAGTAGATGTGCTTAATGTGCTTCGTCGCCGGACTATCACTCCGTCTACTGTGGCTGCGGATTCAGGTACGATAGATAGGGATAAAGGAAAAAATCCCGGAAAACCATGTCTCAAAATTCCTTTTGAGATGCTAGAAGAAATGCGAGGACTGGGAATTCACTTGGAGAATTCACTGGGAATTCACTCGGAGTTTCGAGGTGGACAGTTAACAGATGAGTAGCAGAGTATGGTTTATAGGATATGAGGGGCTTTGAACGAATTACCTGATGAAAGACTCGACCGGATCATTCAAGATTACATAAACAACCATGGGAGCGAGTCTGTAGATGAAACATTATAGCCCGGTTACCTGAAATCTATTGGGTTACGGATTCAACGTCGAAGAGTCAGACAAAGGTTGGCGAAGCTAGATCCCGAAAATAATGCCTTGAGATGGGTTGCTACCATACAACGCAGGAAGTACAAGATTGCCTTAACCAAACTCACTTTGGCATCTTGATGGAGGCCAACGCTACTGTGTGCATATGATCGATGAAGAACCTGATCCACAGCATCAGGAACGTCTTATGCAACGCCTTATGACAGAGAAAAATCTCTGACCCAGGTGGGAATCAAACCCAAAATCACTTGAACTCACTTGAATTCTCTCCAGACACATACACACGCTACTTAGGACAACATTCCTTTACAATCCATGACCTGTTTCGGCTCTATTATTGGAACTAAATTAAAGGAAGATTATTCTTCTAGAAAATCCGTCTATGCAACCATGAATTACCAGCTTCCACGTAATAAATGAGTGATGTCCATTGTCACGCGAGTCCGTTTGTTTGCGTTTTTGGTTATTAATTTGTATTGATGTATGGAGTGATTAACGTAATAGGATAACTTAGGTGGGCACACGGTTTTTCTAGTTCAGTCTTTCATTTAAACTACAATAGATTTCTTATTTCAGTGTTCTATTTGGCTGTTGTAGTTTTTCCACCACGTGCCATGAGATTGACTGTAATCGATGATGAATAAAGAAATCCATTTAATTCTCCAATCGTGGTGCTGAGGTAGAAACGGCGTCTCCCGATCGATAAGTACGTCCCAGTCGGGATCGCGACATCCATCAAGATGCAAAAGTGAGTATGCCCCACCCCCCCCGGGGGAGGGGTACTGCCATATATGGGCTATATAGGTATGTGCCGCTGTGAAGGGTATGGTTTTCAAGCAGTTTACTCTAGCATAGGGTATATAAATCAGAGCGTTTGGGTCTTCAGACGCGATTGAGCGGTGCCGGGGGAATCTGGAAGCAGTTTCAGATTATAAAGAACTACCACCGATCTGCCTGGGTTTCAATCTTGTTGTCTAGACGAGTGGGTTTGAGGAATAGCCGCCATAGGATTAAGAAACCAAAAGAACGAGCGATACACACATCAATGTATGACCAAGGCCTAACTACGAAGTCTCAGTAAGTGCTAAGTAATAAATACCCCATGAAGTCCCAAACAAGACGAATAAACTGTTTGTATGAAACTGATCGTAGAAATCTATTCAGGAGCTACAGTAGGAAAATTATGGACATTACGGTTCTTAAATGTTACGGTACTGTAGTTCTCCGTCATCTGCAACTGCTTCAATTCCAGCTTCTCCACTCACCGATCAATTTCGCTGGTAACAGCTGAAGCATTCCTTACCCTTCTATTGGCCTTTGTTACACCGTCCGAAGAACAACACGTACAAATGAAGGGAACGTAAGTAAACAGACAAAATCACGACTCCAACATACCATCTAATTTCAGTTAATTCCAACGGCTACTACGTGGTGTAAGCCTCGCACAAAACGAGAGCGCATTGCAACGACCTCGAAGCATTCCACTTGTTCTTCATCTTGACCTCTTTTCCGTCGATATGCGACTGCTTTTTCCTCAGTAGCTACGACTCTAAATTTTCATAATCACAGGTACGTGACTCAGAATGTTTTTCGAAGTCAAGCGATAACTCCGAAGTTGAGAAATCATGATCGATAGAAGACGAAGCGTCGCTTTCATACATATTTCCATTGTTTACTCAAGTAGCAGTGAGCGATATGTTGAGTAACATTTTGCCAACGGAGATAGTGGCGTTCCAAAAGGATCCTTTAGAGATTCCCAGTCCAAGCCTCGACATATGAATTTATATACAGTTAAAAGAGTCAAAGGACGGACAACTTTTGGAAGCTAAAAAGTAAAATATATTAATAAACGTTTCGGTCTTAGACCTTCATCAGTTTACAACATGTGGATAATAAAAAATGAAAAAATGAAAAAAATGAGTCGCTGGCGAACTTCTCACAGGTCTAGTATATTTTAATCTCGTGTAAACGTTTCGCCCTTCGGGCTTCTTCAGTACACGCTAAGAACTAAAAACTAAAAATACCTGGTACAACTAAACTTGCGCTATTTATACAAAACCATGAACCAGAAAGTGTAAAATGTTTAAAATTACAAAAAAATATAAAAAATATAGTTAGATGACTAAATGATTTGATGATTTTGCTGATGTTTGGTAGATGAGGGTTTTAGTCGACTACAAGAGGAAAGACGATTTAGTCATCTTATTTATATTTATGAATCGCCATTGCTATCCCAGATTTTCCCAAAGGGGTCAATTATTCCTTCTTATCGAAGACCCAAAAACATAAAAGAGATTCCAGCAAGGCCTAAAAAATCCCATTACAGCAATAATACTCCCATAGGATGTTTTAAATGTAAGAACAAATGTGATCTATGCAAACATTATCTTGTTGAAAATAAGATCTTTCACAGCGCCCGTACAGGCCGTTTTTACTCCATTATACGGGATCTACATTGTAGGTCGAAAATTATCATCTATTTAGTCACCAGTAAAACATGCAAGATTCAATATGTAGGTTCAACATCGAATGAATTCAAAGTCAGATTTCGGAATCACAAATCGGCTATGTTGACCAAGAAGGCCACGTGTGAATTGGCCGTCCATTTCAACAGAAAAGAACATCACATGTCTGACTTTGAGTTCATTGTTATTGAAAAAATTGTTAATGACACTACTGATGATATGGACAAGGTTTTACTCACAAGAGAGGCCTTTTGGTGCGCACAGTTATGCACCCTCCAACCTTACGGCTTGAACAAAAGATCCGAGTTTAATTCCAAAAAATAGAATAAGGTTTAATTAATCATTCACTGGAGTAATTGTGCAACCAGTTAAACTTTTTTTCAGCTACGCTATGCAGATCGGCATTCTCAAAGGCCCTGTTCAGGGATTTTATTACTTTTTAGAGCCCCTGGGCGGGGTTCTTTTGTTTTTAGTACCGGCGTGGTTCCAGAGGCTTTCTCTTGGGATCGTGTTTTGCGCTCATCATATGGCCACCTGATTGCATGATTTACAAAGTCCTGTTGTTTATTTTAAATTATTAGTCTCGATGTCTGGTGATTAACGCCTTTTTCGGAATAGAGCTAACTATTTCTTATCTCACGTATTGTCCACTTAATGAATTCCAACCGCACATATTACGTGACATATTATTGTGATTTTATATATTTTTTTGTAATTTTAAACATTTTACACTTTCTGGTTCATGGTTTTGTATAAATATCGCAAGTTCAGTTGTACCAGGTATTTTTAGTCTTTAGTTCTTAGCGTGTACTGTAGAAGCACGAAGGGCGAAACGTTTGCACGAGATTAAAATATACTAGGCCTGTGAGAAGTTCGCCAGCTACTCACTTTTTCATTCTCCCTATTAACTTATCTGAGTCAAGACGTTTTGTATCCTTTTGGATCCTCCTCGCAAGTGGCATCATCGTTGGATACTCAATCTTTATCATTGTACTTATACGAAGCAATCATCAGGCAACTGCCAAAAAGAAGGAATACATGGTGTTTTACAGTGATTTTGAAAATAACGGTAGCAATTCTCTATAGGCTGGGGTGCATAGCAACGGTTAAACAATACGAACTGTTTCCAGTGAGCTGCTAAAAATAAGCCTTAAATAATTACGCTATTGAGAAGGAATTTCTTTGCATGTCTGCAACTTGTTACAAGCTCATTTCTGTTGTTAAGGGTCGCCAAATCTGGTCTACTAATTATATAGTATTTCTCCCATAGACATAAATTACACTTCTTCGTTACATTTTTAACAGGATCTCGCATGCCTAACAATCCGCCATTTAATGTGATAGTCGACTTTCTTGTCTTTCAAACCCCATACATATTTACTAAGTTCAGTGGAATTTCTGTAGCGTTCATTTCTAAAGGAACATGTGTGGTTTCTATAACGTGATTTGAATGATGTGTCGCAAAGACCGATGTAAGTTTGCTTTGACTGAGATGTTGTGACCTCTGCTTGATAGATGGTATTCCGCACGTTGCACTTTCCGTTTAGAGGGCAGGATCTTTTGTCACGGCAGTTGCAAGTGTTGATAGTTTGAGCGGGTGGATTTGATGACTTGTTAATGACGGCTTTATTTTGGTTGGAGATAATTGTTTTTACATTGCTCATGCAGCTATAACTAATTTTGAGAGTGTTCCGGTTGAAAATTCTGTGCAAAGGGTGTGATTTTGGGAAGTGCTTCCCGATTAGGGTGAGGAAACACTTTCCAACTTTTGTTTTGACGTTTTGGCTGTACGGAGGATTGAACCAGGTGATGTTTCTAGGCCTATTCTTGCGGTGTTTGGTTTCTGGAGTTGTTTTTCTGTAGGTTAGATTATATATGTAGCCGCTCTTGTTGAGTGCATCTTGGTAGGTTTCTTTCGTTTTATCAAATGATTCTTTGTCGGAAGAAATTTCGGAGAGGCGCTTGTTTAGGGATTCCGGTATGTTCTTTAGGATGGATGGGGGGTGATTGGATTTCTTGTGAAAGTAGAGTGGGATGTTTCCTTCTTTTGTGTAGGGATAATGCTTTCCAGATTGGAGATCAAGGGTGACGTCTGAGAAATTTACTTTAGTGATGTTTGCTTCGACTGTGATCTTTAAGTCGTTTTCACGGAAAATTTGGCAGAAGCCCTTCTTGATTCTTTCGATCTGTTGAGGGTTTGAGTTAAAAGGTGCCAAACCATCGTCTCTATACAGGCCGATGCTGTTGCCATACTTTTTGGTTAGACAGGACAATAAATAACAACCCACTAGTTCGCATGTTTCAGCGCCATCGAAAGATCCCATTGTTATGTCGAATCGG
>NW_027179730.1:105000-107500 GCF_036669935.1 Montipora foliosa | reverse complement strand
AGACTGATCGTTGTCTACGAGAAGATGTCATATGTAAGTGTTCAAATTTAGGAACGGTTGTAGCGACGCTTGTTCAACAGAAAGGCGTTTCTTAAGCTCAAGATGCAAAGTCTTTCAGATAAACACAGGTTGCATCGAGAAGGGTTGCCTTTGTATGCTTTTGCTCTTTTTACGATTGCCAGTTGATTGTGTAGTCGATGTTTTTGTCCTTTAAGTCCCAGGTGTGCTTGGAAAGTACAGTGTCATGTGAGTGTTTTTTGTCAAGTCCCAGGTGTGCTTGGAAAGTAGTGTCATGTGAGCGTTTTTTGTCATTGAAAGAAAGTTTATCGTTGTTGTACCGTGTTTTGAATTCGTTTTCCGTCATGCCAATGTAGGATCTTGAGTTACCGGAAGTTGTTGTGCCAGTAGCTTCGTAGATAATGTTGCTGGTTAGGCATGCACCGTCAAGAGGGCAAAGGTTTTTGTTTCTACAATTGCATTTGTTCTCACTGGAGGTCTCGTTGCACTCATTCAGGATCTTTTGATTGTGGCTTTTGATTATATTAGCCGTGTTTGTAGTGCAGCTGTAGCTGACCTTGAGGTTGTTTCTATTGAATATTTTGTGGAGCTTGTTCATCAGGCAAAGGAATGATTTAGCGATGTTGGTTCGAACATTCTGGCTGTATGGTGGGTTAAACCATATGATTTTTCTTGACCTGTTTCTGGATTTTGCTCTTCCTTGGTTTTGATTTTGACTTTGATTTTCAACATAATGGATTCGTTCTTTGCACCCGCTGGATTTCAGGGCATTGTTGTACAACTGCGAGGATTTATCGAACTCGTCTTGGTCGCAGAACAAACTCGATACTTTAGTGCCTATGGATGTTGGAATTTGCCTAATTATAGAAGGAGGGTGATTGGATCTGGCGTTGATGCACAATGGATCGTTGTCGGGTTTTCTGTATGGGAAATACCTTCCAGTTGTTAGGTTTAGCGTGACATTGAGATAATTCACCACCTTGAGGTTGCGTTGCACTGTTATTTTCAATCCAAGGTCTCCGATGACCTTAGAAAGAGCTTTTCTTGTTCTGTCGCCCGCTCTTGCATTCTTATTCTGAAAGACCGCCAGACCGTCGTCTCTGTACAATGTCCCCTTCCGGGAATTTCGATGATAATGTGTGTAGGATGTACAGGCCGACCAGCTCGCAAACCTCAGCTCCCTCGTAGCAACCCATGGCTACATCGAACATAGGGGAATCCCCTCTCTTGACCCAGGGTTCGTTTCTATCAAAGAGAAGGGTTTTCCTTGAGTGCATGATGATTTCAATCTCCTGCTCTGAGACGGTTGTATGTTGTTTTGCATACCCTAGCGATGACCGCAGTATTTCCTCTGATATGGATGGGTAAAAATCCACAATGTCAAAAACCAGGAATGAATGCCTGTGCTTTTCTCCAATGTTTGAAAACCAATCAATCACAGATTTTGTGTTCTTCCACTGGTTCAGTTTAGTTTTGGATCTAATGTTGCTGTTGATCCTATCCAAGATCTGCTTGCTTATCAGCCCAAGGTTGTTTTTTGCGGGGTTAATTAGTCTGCACTTAGGGTTGTTTTGGAAGTTCTCTTTGTGATCCTTAAGGGAGATGAATGCTTGTATGTGTGCCATCTTCTCAACTCTGTCAGATACCTCAAGCTTGTTGGTGATATTTTGTAGCTCATATATCTAACTGGATTTGTCAAAAGGTGCCTGAAGAAATTGTAACACCAAGCCAATACTGCTGCCGTCACAAAGTCCAAAAAAAGCTACCCTCCCCACCCCCGTGCTTTGGTCAGACAACTGCCAATCACCACCCCACGCCACACTGCGGGCTCACTCTAATTGGTGATCCAGGCAAACTATCATTTAGGCCTACACTAGTCCATGAAAATTGCCAAGGCATCCTACACTGTAAAGTCTCAATTAACAAGGCTACAAACTCTAACTGCAGTTAAGGTCTCAAAGCACGCGAGAACTCCAGCGGCTACGTTTTAGCGAATTCGCTCAGATATCAAGGGCCAAACTCCAGAAATTCAGTCAAAAATTGGCTGATGACACTCGATTTACTCAGCCTG
The DNA here is from genome assembly GCF_036669935.1 of Montipora foliosa. NCBI lineage: Eukaryota > Metazoa > Cnidaria > Anthozoa > Scleractinia > Acroporidae > Montipora > Montipora foliosa. The sequence goes on along the minus strand of NW_027179730.1, from coordinate 105,411 downwards.
GCTCACAGAATGCCATTCTGGAGAGAAACCCGCAGACAATAGTAAATTTCTAACTGGATTTGTCAAAAGGTGCCTGAAGAAATTGTGAAACCAAGCCAATTCTGCTGCCGTCACTATGTCCAAAAAAAGCTACCCTTCCCACCCCCGTCCTTTGGTCAGACAACTGTCAATCACCACCCCACGCCACACTGCGGGCTCACTCTAATTGGTGATTAAAGGCAAACTATCATTTAGGCCTACACTAGTCCAGGAAAATTGCCAAGGCATCCTACACTATAAAGTCTCACTTAACAAGGCTACAAACTCTAACTGCAGTTAAAGTCTCAAAGCAGCAACCCCCCCAGCCCTGTGGTTTTGACACACAACTCAGAGTTACAACTGTCCCTGGGCTGTTTGGCAAAGCAGGCCTTG
>NW_027179730.1:85000-90000 GCF_036669935.1 Montipora foliosa | reverse complement strand
AGCATCTATGTTGCAGGTAAATTCCGTTCTCAGGTTTAATCCTTTTTATGTAGGTTAAATTAGTGATCCTCATTTCATCTAGGCTGAATACGCACTCTACCTAATCAACCCCCTATAAAAAGTTGAAAACACCTATACCTTCACTTAAGCTCTGTCTTACTCATATGCTTTTGATTTTTTCATACGAGTTATTAGAGCTTCCACGTGGGAATTTTGTCAAGTACGTGATGTAAATAAAAATATGCAAATAACATGAATACGAGCGTGAGCTTTTGCCGCGAAAGTTTCCCCAAGGGGTCTCGCCCGTTGACAAGATTATGACACCTTCGTAGTTTATTACCTTTGTTTGAAAATACGTTTTTTCTAAATAACTCTGACGGTGGGAAGTAACCTTAAGGGCCACTACATCTGTAAAAAAGATGACCAATACAAAACTACCTAAAAAGCTTACGTCCTCTGCTATAGCCACCGAATAAACTGTCCCTAAACGAAATTATAGCACACCAATTCCAAACCATTCTTGTTAATCGCTAAAAGACCTGATAATCGACGTAGTCCACAGCAGCACTTCTGAATATCCAGGTGGTTCGGCCTTAAGACGATCCGAACCACATAAAATAATGCTTTAAAGAAGAAAAAGAATCCTGACAAATAATGGAAAATACCTCGAGCTCATAAAGCAACCAAAAGGCAATCGTTTTTGTTGGTGAAACCCAGCTCAGAATTTGGCGTGAACATTCCATTCACTTAAGTATCTCTGCGTTAACTTGGGTTGAAGCCTGATTTCCATATTAATCGTTGAGTTCCACGATAGTTTTGTTTTATGGTAAGCATTAATTTTAAAACGGCTTCCCGACACATTCGAAAGTAATTATACGAAAGAAGGGAAAAATGTAAGTGTCTATATCAAGTTAGAAGAGACTATAAATATCAATACACAAACATGAACTGCTGGAAGAAGATTGCTGAGGTTATCAAGAACTGTCTCTTGTTCTCTCGGTAATTTGAAGTGGATGGACAAAAATTCAACGAAATGGTAACCAAAATTATGTGTGGTTGATTCACGTTAATGTTGTAGTCTATTCTCAGGTTTAATCCGTTTTATCTAGGTTAAATTGGTGATCCTCATTTTGTCTACCGGTAGGTTGAATACGCACTCTCCCTAATAAACCCCCTATAAAAAGTTTACGCGTGGAATCCAGTAGTGGTGAACGGAGATGTTGTTGTGTGGACTTTCACCACGGAGTTTTCAAGGAAAACCAGTTGCGCTTAATGCTAATAAATGGTGTTGTTGAATTGATATTTCAACCCCCTTACATTCCTAAATTTAATTCTTGTGAGGTTTGTTCCAGGTCGATGTGGATTTGTCATTTAAGAATTAATTTTTGCACAGCTTCGCGAGTCCGACCCAATGCAGAGTTATTATGCCGTAAATTTATATTGTAATAAGTGGAGTTCAAAGTTGTTTTGAACGAGGACAAATACCTGACTCTTCATGGGAACGTAAAGAGCTGGCAGCAAGTTGAAATTTGAACTTGCAACTTCCTCGGAGCAAACTGCCAATCAAAACACCAACATTGTGTCACAAAATTGCAAAGTGGCGCTCAAATGAACAACCGGTTTTACTGTAACTAGTAACCGCCTAGAAATGCACACGAATCTTCAAGAAACGAAACAGTTGTTACTATTGTTGACACTTTACTTGCTTTAACTTGTGGAAGTCAAAGCAGTTTTTTTCCCTGTAGGGAACCTGAAAACTTGATTTAACTCGAGCTGGTTCGATATGAATGACATGATCAAAGCTCACTCTGCTCTTTGCATGCATAAACAACGGCCAATTCTTCCCTCTCAATGCACCCTTGTAGTGAATTATGTTAACTGCATGTGGATTTGTAAGGATATCATTTTACATATCAAAGTATCATTTCAGTGGTTTTTCCTATTCAATAACCTAGATTTACTTGTCTTAAAATAGTGTATCCTGTGGTTGATGTTTATCCAAGAAACCAAACAGTTCCTGAGGGAAAAACAACCAACATCAGTTGCAAAGCCAAAGGAGAGCCACGTCCAAAATTATCCTGGAAATTTGATGAGGGAGAGCTTCCCCCAACTGCTGTCATTAAGAATACTTCGGACGGGTCTCTACTCCAGTTTCCAAATACTACAAAACGGATGGAGGGAAGGTATAAGTGTAAGGCTACAAACGAGGCCGGTGAAGAACATTCCACGTCTACTCTTCATGTGTTAGGTTTGTATCGATTACAAGATGTAAAAAGCGTTTTCACGAAATCAAGGCTGATACATTAGTTTTGAATCCACGAACGTTTTTTTTAATAAACAACCAAACTGACTTCTGTATGATTTATCATGCTTTTACCCTAAGTATTTGTGCAATCATGTTTTATAAGCTTCAAAAAAGTGCTGTTTATTTTTTGGCTTTACTGCAACCAAAAATGTAAAAGTTGTTGACGCAGGCATAGATATAAACTGATGCATAGCCGGCTAAAATCTCGGCTACCTAAGATCGTTCAAGTGCTACAACAGAAAGGTGAATACAGTCTTTCATTAATTGCAACATATGACCAGTTCGAGATGTAACAACACACTATAAATCAAAGCATGCATTATTTTGTATTTCATCTTCAGAAAAGCCAACTGTCGTGATCACTGGAGAGTCTTACCAAAGGAAACTGGAAGGTGACAAGCTTACTCTGACTTGCAAGACCCAAGACCCAACATCACAAATAAAATGGACAATAAACACTGATTTTAGGGGTAAAAACGCCAACATTACTAAGAATGGGGACAGGAGTATCCTCATTATCGAGAGTGTCAAGGTTTCTGACAGTGGCGAATATATTTGCAAAGCCAAGAATGCAGCAGGCACTGCATCCTCGTCTGTTTATGTAGAAGTTAGAGGTATGTAATATGGAAGTTGATATTGATTTAGAGGGTCTAGTTTGATCATTTCTACGTTGTACAAGACATTAGCATAAAGAAATCAAACAAACAAACAAACAAACAAAAAAACTACGAGAAGGTGAACTGTGTAAGGCTCTGTTGAAGATAAATAATTACGCACTCTGCAGATAAACGAGGGTGTCAACAGTTTCCAAAAGTGAAGAAGGGAGCTTAACAAAAGGAATCATAATATGAATATGCGGTATTGTTCGTAAAGCTTTTTTCCAGTCCTTTACTTCACCATGGCTTGATTGGCAGCTGTTTTGTGATTGAAAGGAGTTAAAAATTGGTTCAGAGACTGGCACAACAACTGTGAGATCAACACTAATCAATAACGTACGGTGATTTCAATTGAAAATTTAACAAGTGAAAGCGGATATAAAAATACTACAAGCAAAGTTGTGTCTGTGAAATCTGTTGTTTCAGTGAGATTTATCCTCCATTTTTCTCTCAATTCTTTACACCATAGCTTTTCAAGTACATGTACAAGCAGGTAGGTTTACATGTGCGTTTCCTCTTTTATTGTGAAGTTCTCTATTCCTCTGTCCCCTTTCAGGGGCACCCAACGGAGGTGTTCGTTCCACAAACTATGTGTTCCGCAGGTGTGTATGGTGTATCTGTCGGCTCAAAAAAAATGTTTGGGAAGTTGCATGGAGAAATCTTTTTGTTTTGCTGGCGAATTGTTTTCAGTGTGCTCGCGCTCTTGTTTTGGGGGCTATTTGTATTCAATGTGCCCTTCGCTTCTACCCCCCCACCTTCCCCCCTCTCATTCCCATTACTGAAGGGTGAATTCGCCGAGGCCTATTCCCACGTCCATTTTGGCGAACGATGCATTCGAATATTGTTAATATGCTTGCTGGCTGGGAAACTTCCGCCCAGCCCTACTGGCAAACGGTAGTCTCGATATTATGGAAATTGTTGACTATTTTGGAGTTACACTCCTAAGGCAGTAGGATGTTCCATCTCATGGAAAATTGGAAAACAAATTGCTGCCCTTTTTGCAATCTGGATTCTTTTTTCTAGAGAACAAATTGTTTGTATTTTCTTACCATGCCAATTTTCTTCTTATGTTTTACCATAACTGGAAATCAAGAACTTTTATTTTTACGTCTATAGAGTGGTACTATATTGTCGGCCCAGTATCTGCTGTTGCAGTAACAGCATTCATCGCCTGGTACCTTTGCAAACGACGCACAAGGGGTAAATGTAAAAGCCTGCATACATACATTTTTATTCTTAATTCTTAAGGAATTTAAAACGTCATGCACAAAGAAATGCTGTTATAATTAGCAACAGGTCTATAACTATGAAGATGCAATACCCCTTGTTTCTGGAGAATGTTTTCCATATAGCAATAGTCATGTACATTCTGATGTAAATTTGTTTCATGGGTGAGAGAGATCTACCTTCCAGTGACTCAGGGATAACGATACAAAAAAAAAAAAGATCAAAGTGCTCCAAAATAGGACTCGTGAAATTCCACTATTACTAGCCCGGATTGCGACCAATCTGAAGGTTACAGGGACGCCACTTGAAGAGCACTCCGATTATTCTGAGTTTTCTTGAGTCATTACTGTACTTATAAGTAAATCCCTTCAGCATTGAACAAAGCCGTGAAATTCCGGTTATAACCCCTGGGCTTATACACCTTCGTAAGGGATTTTGGGTGGGCTTGTAAACGGAGGGTCTTATATCCGGAGGGGGGGGGGGGGGGGAGCTTATAAGCGGAATAAAAAAAACGTTTCGAAATTGAGCCACAGCAGTGTTGATGGAAATACGTTGTTCATTAAATAATTTTTAATTAAACTTTCAAGCCTCATTATAAATCGAATGCATTTCAATTTGAAAATCAAAACTCGACAACATGAACGTAACCAGAACGCAACAAACCGGAAGCTCAGAGTTCATGTTCGCTGCCATTATTAAAAAATTTAATGTTTAGTTCACGTCGGCGAGGCTTACGGCACTTAATTCTCTCAGTTGTTATTGTTCCACATCTCTCCTAATTTGTGTTTGAAGTAGTACAGGGTTCTGCGAGA
>NW_027179730.1:72500-80000 GCF_036669935.1 Montipora foliosa | reverse complement strand
TAAGTGATGCGAGGATCAAGCAAATGTTCAAAAATCTGTCCTTTAAGGTACATTGTATGTTTGTCATCGGTGTGAGACAAATACAGTGTATATTCAGATTTCAGACCTGGAAACCTTTAGACCTGCGTATTCGCGTCCATCATTTCTACCTGAACATTATAGGGTAAAGGGTAAAGGGTAAATGGTAAATGGTGAAGAGTGGAGATTTCTATCTGAGGTTTGTCATGTTGGATTAAACTTCAACATTAGCTCAATTTCGTCAATTTTCAACAACCTGTCTCGCGACCAAAGAATTACCACCATGGTAACTCTTTGTTCGCGGGACAGGGGGGTACAATGCAAATTTTCGGTGGTCCAGCTAAATAAAATTCAAGATGGCATGATTAATATTCGATCTATTGCCTCTTAATTGCTACTACATTACCCTTTCAGATTTCTAAATGGCACAAAAATAAGGCTAAATAGACCTGAACATTATAGGGTAACGGGTAAAGGGTAAAGGGTAAATGGTGAAGAGTAGAGATTTCTATCTGAGGTTTGGATTAAACCTCAGATAGTTCAATTTCTTCAATTTTCAACAACCTGTCTCGCGACCAAAGAATTATCACAATGGTAACTCTTTAGTCGCGGGACAGGGGGGTACATTGCAATTTTTCGGTGGTCCAGCTAAATAAAATTCAAGAATTAATATTCGATCTATTGCCTCTTAATTGCTACTACAGTACCCTTTTAGATTTCTAAATGGCACAAAAATAAAGACTTATCACTCCCCTCGAATATGTACTTAAAATAAAATGAACAATTTTTTTGAAACTGTTATGCCAGTTCATTCATGACTTTGTATGGGGAATATAAAATTATAAATGCTAAAATAAGCTGTAAATGTAGAAATAAACTTCACTTACCTCTACGTACAGCTGTCTTCGTGTTTTCTGTGAAATTGGAGGGCAAACTGTGTCCGTTTTAGACGGGTTTGTGGCTTACGATTTTTTACGATGTCTTTAGTTGTCATTTCCCCTCATAAAGGGAAGATCCCACAGTATTCGAGCGGTAGGAATGCGTAGCATGATTCTCATGTGCCAGTCACAAACCGTCATGCTGATTGCTCCTTTGTGATTGGACGATTGCCTAACGTCGTCCAATTCCGAAAGGGGAAAGTGGGTGCTCTGTGGGGGAAATGACAACTAACGACATCGTAAACATTCGTAAGCCACAAACCAGTCTAAAAGGGACACTTGCCCTCCGACTTCACAGAAAAGACTAAGACAACTGTAGGTAGAGGGAAGTGAAGTTTATTTCTACATTTACAGCTTATTTTAGCATTGAGAAGCTCAAAGTTAATTTTCCCATACAAAGTCTATAAATCGTGTACCGAGCTTGGGCTGCCTGTCGAAGAATCTATTTATTTTCACAGCGTTCCGCGCCGATCAACTCGAAACTTCAACGTCCAAACACGTGTTTTGTAGCTGTTAGCGACTTCGGCGCCCGAAAAAAAAGAAATCCTTACACTCCCGGCTCAATTTTCCCCACCCCGCGCAGGCAAAGGTCAAATTCCCCACTCCCCGGGCACAGAATATAGTCAAATGCCCGGGGAAGGGGGGGGGGGGGGATGTTGAAGTTTCGATTTGATCGCCGCATTAAACAACCCTTTTCATCAATCACCGAGGTTTACACACTAAAGTAAAAGTACATTTAAACTTAAATTCGAACGAAAAAACAATAGTTTCAATGACAAAAGAAAGATCACTATCACCAATGGAAAGCTTAAAGGGACTAGGTTACGCTATTTTAGGTACTTTTGTTTAATTTTGTTAATTATGAGCTCTAAACGCTCTAAACGTGAAACTGGCAGAGCAAGGGCCTTTCATTCGGAAAATCACGGCCACATAACAACTAAGAATGATTTTCTAGCTGTGTAAATGACATTTCGATATAGACAGATATAAATTTGAAAAAAAAAGGTGGGCCGACGTTTTTCAAATTTACCCAAATTCAATCCATTTCAATCCTCTCCAGTTTTGTCCATCCATATCCCTTCTTGGCTTCCCTGTGTTTTGTTAGAGTTCTTCTATAGTTTTGAACAGTTATTTTGATATTTTAGTTAATTCTATGACCATTCGATCAGTGCTGAAATTGCCTAAAATTGCGTGACCTAGCCCCTTTAATTAAATATTCCTGAGAAGTAGTGTCAGTGTGCATACATTAAAGTTCAAAGTAGCAACCGTCAAATGCTCATTTTCACAAAAACAACATTAGCAACTGTTGCTCCAGATGATAAATGATCTACATCTCCACAGCAAAAAAAAAAAAAAAAACAGAACTGAATCTCAATTTTGCGTTAAAGAGCATCATTTATTTTAACAACACTTGAGGTGTAATTTAGGAACAAAATAGTAAACAAATATAAGCGATCGATACACAGTTCATCGTCGGCCCGTAACTTTGCCATGGCCACTGTTAATAATCAAGGGATTGAATGTTCAACACGTTAATTTTAACAATAACTCCGAAAAAGTTGAATAATTTGCAAAACAGACAAGTTACGTGCAAAACAAAAAACCGCCCAGGTAGAAATCTTATTAAGATCAGATCTTACAAGATCTTGTAAGAATCTTGTAAAATGGGTGTTAAGATGAAAATCTTAGTAAGATCTTGTTTAAGATATTTGATCTTAATAAGATCTTGTTTAAGATCTTTGATCTTAATGAGATCTTATTACATTTGCTTATCAAATTTTCTTCCAAAATTTAATGTTGTTGAAAGTCTAAGATCTTGTAAGATCTTAACAAAATCTTACAAGATCTTAGGACCATCTAACATGATCTTACCATAAACGATCTTACAAGATCTTAGTGAAAATCTTACAATGTCTTAGTCAAGATCCTAAAAGATCTTACTTAAGATCTTACAAAAGATCTTAGTAAACAATTTACAAGATATAAGTCAAGATCTTAAAAAAAATCTTACAAGATCTAGTAGGGATCTTAAATAAGATCTTACGAATGATCTTGCAAGTCTAAGTAATGATCCTACATAAGATCTTAGTGAAGATCTTACAAGATCTTAGTACACACCCTACAATATTGTGCATGATCTTTGTCCGGCAAGCTGTTGCAAGAATTTATCTTAGTAAAGACCTTTCACAATCTTATTAAAGAACGTTTATTCAGGCTGGACTTGTGGCCTTTCATTTGGCCTTTCAAAGTCTTAACCTTTTTCTCTCACAACAATTTTATTCTTTGAAGATGAACGAGCCAAGGACTTTTGTTTTTTTAACATGAATGTTGGTTGGGGAGTGTGTGGACGGTTTCAAAAACAAAAACATGAAAGAAAAGACAAAGATAAAAAATTACTGGAAAATCCTACTGAAACAGCTTGATTTTCATAACAATGTGTGACCAACTGAGTCTATACTTCAAATTTACACTATTTTAACATACCATTCTACTATTTTTTCCATACTAATTGCCCCAAATTGGAAGTATTGGAATTTCTAGTAGCCAAAAGGTTGGCCGGCGGGGGCTCACGGTGGACTTAAAATTCTGAGGAACTTAATACTTTAAGTCAATTCGTTCAACGAAGAGACTATTTTGGCCTTTAATAAAAGGTTTAAAAAACAGTGAGTCCGCCATAAATCTTGTTCAATTTCTGTTCGTGAGTGCAAGAAATCGAGTCAAGTCGGCCATGTTGGATAGCAGATGAGAGACTGAGAACGAGTGAGCCACCTTATGCTCTTGTCAGCAGTCACGAGAAAGAAGAAGAAATTCGGGGCTTGATCAGGAATCGGTTGATCAAAGGATGATTCGAGCTTGCATTTCGGTTGTTTTACGCGTGAAAAGCGCTGAGCCAAAACAAGAAAATGTTGGTAACAACTCCTTTACAAGAGGTAAGCTGTAACTATGAGAGGATACTGTTTATTTTCGATTCTGGACTGTCTCTAAAATTTACGACTTAGCATTCAAATATTTTTCACACATCCAATTTATGCATGTATTAATCCCCCAGTAGATAAATTAAAAAAACTTAAACAAGAATTTCCGTAGCTTGATAATACAAAAGGTTGAGCAAATGACTAAATGATTGGAGAACGCTCCCACAGCACATATGATTTAAGAGCTCTCCCACAGTGTCCTTTTTGATTAATGCTGCTCATTACTATGGCACTCAGTGCATCAACTTGTACTACGTGCAAGTTTATGTGTGAGATAATCTATTGACCTTTTGGGCCAAGATAGGTAGCTGTATAAAAATCTGCTTTTCACACATTGATCAACTCTGGATTGATCCACTGATCCATTGATCCACTGATCCACAGGATCAACTCTGGACGTGACAATGTAAATCATGCTTTCTTTTAATTTATAACTTTGCACTTTAGCTTCCAGATCACTAGAATTCAATTAAAATTCTGCAAGCAAGAAATAAGTTTTCTTTACTTTCCATATATTGCTATCTGCTGAAGCCAGCTTGAAGACTAATAATACCCTATACCAAAGCCAAAAACTTTAACAATAATTATTGTACGTCTACAATACAATAACTTTATTGAAAAGTGAGGATTGAGTATCAATTAAGTTAGTGAATTAAGTATGAAGTAACATAGAAAGCAAACTTGAGTTAAAATACCGGTAGTATTTTTTTTTATTTAGCATTACTTTGTAAATTCGAACACACACAACGAAAACTTTCTATTTAGTCTAAAACTTCATTCCAATATACCATATACTGTTTTTAGCTGAATGTTTTACCCTCATAGTTTCAACATTAAAACTGTTGCCTTAAACCAATCAACGTTTTTGATAGTGGAAAAGCTAAGCTGCATAGTCCAGTTGACTAATCATTATTTCCTTATCTTTTTTTATACAGGAGCAATAAAAGATAACATTGGGGAAGTGTAATTTCAGAAAAAATGGGGACAGATAAGGCAATCACTGAATCAGAAGTGTTTAGATTCAAGATGTAAAAGATGTCAATAAATCTTAGAAATAGCTTATAGAGAAATTAATTGAACTTGGCCTGAAAATACACCCTCTTGTGGTTGGAATTTTGCCCAGTTTTATTCTAAATTCACTCTCCTTTTGCGATCATTAAAAAAAAAACATCAAAGTAGAAAGCGGAACTTATCAACAAGAAACTGGATACGAAAATCCCACCTTATTCTATGATCCCTTGTTTCGCAAAAGGAGTGTAAATTATGGTAAAAAAATGGTTTTTTGGAAGGGAAAGAATACCTCAGGACCCCTCTTAAGCATGCCTTTTTTTGACTAATCTTGAACTTGAATTGAAATTTTATGGGTAATTCAGGTCAGACTTTACTGTGACCCGAATAGGCCATTTTACAGTTTTTTGCTCAGCGACCTAGTCTATGAATGACTGCGAGGCTGCCCGTAACGTTGCATTGATACAGCCCCCACTGCTTTTATCATGTAAATTGTGTTGTTGTAATTCTAATTAGTCCATATTAACATTACAAAAGCACGGAGGTTGTATCAAAACACGGTCACCGGCAGCATCTCTTCCATTCTTAGGACAGGTAACTTAGCTACAACTGTAAAATGGTCTATTACCAGTAATATTTCAGGTCACTGGAGCACAGATTATGTAAAACAAAACAACTCCAAATAAAGACTAATTCCAAGTGACCAAAAATGCAACTTGCTTTCCTGTACCTGCAGAAAGCCCCCAAAATTTATAAGTTTATCGCTGGTAATCTTGCAATATATTGCCCAAGATTGCTGAAGGATCTTGTAAGATCAGGAAAAAGATTCTTGGAAGATCTTAGCCCCACAACAGCTTACAATATCTTGTAACATTCTTAAAAAGAGATTCTTAAAAGATCGTGTAAGAATCTTGTAAGATCTTAGATAGAATCTTACAGGATTCTTACAAGATCTTATCTAAGAACTTGTTCAAGATCTTATAAGATTCTTACAAGATTCTCATAAGATCTTGTAAGAATCTTGTTAAGAATCTTAATTAAGAAACACAGTAAGATCTTATTAAGAAACTTATTAAGAATATTAGTAAGATCTTAATAAGATTTCCACCTGGGCGAGACCATGACATGTGCGCGTCCGGAACGAATATCAACAGGGTCGCACAAAACAAAAATTTAACATACTTCACCGTTGGATTCCCTCATTTCGCTCACGATAAGCAAAACAATGCTTAAAATTCGCTTGGAGTGCATGCAACAAACTGAACTTCCACTCAAATGTTTAATTATCAGTGTCGCCGATTGTCTCGCCTAAAAACAAGCTCACATCATGTCACGCAACACGTGGGAATTCAAGGGTGACCGGAAAATACTGACCCCGGTCCATGGACCCCTCTACGGACTGGGTCCACGGACTGCCTCACGGACTGGTCCATGGACTACCCTTACGGACCCCCTATACATCATCAGTCCTTTTTGCGCCATGGGACGCATAAGGCCTCTACAGTCTCTCTCCAGCAGGAGCGGTCTTGTGCCACCTTTCGAATTTCACTCCAGGTCAGGTGCATGGACTTGAGTTCTTTCTCCGCTGACCTTCGCCAAGTTATTCTTGGCCTTCCCCGTTGTCTTTTCCCCTCTGGTGTCCAGAACAAACTTTCTTTAGCAACATCGCCAGAGTCCTTTCTTAATACATGCCCAATCCATGTCCATTTCCTGCGGGTTATGTCCACCATAATGTCCTCTTGTTTACAGATGTTTCGCACTTCCAGGTTGGATACCTTTTGTGGCCACCTTATGCCTAGTATAATGCGCAGGCACTTATGGATAAAGACCCTCAACTTTTTAACTATTTCCTCAGTCGTTTTCCAGCTTTCAGAGCCATAAAGAAGCACTGTCTTTACGTTTGAATTGAAGAGTCTTAGTTTGGTCTTAAGAGAAATCCTTTTAGAACTCCAAATTGGTTTCAGCGATGTAAATGCCTGCCTGGCTTTACCAATACGTGTTTTCACATCTGCATCAGCGCCGCCCTGCACATCAATCATGCTGCCAAGGTAAGAGAACTGGTCGATTTTCTCTACCTCATGCCCGTCTATTCTGATTTGGCAGTTCCTTTTACATCCAGTGCTCATCCATTTGGTCTTTTTTGTATTTATCTTAAGTCCAACTTTACGCGCATTATTGTTTAATCTTGCTGTTTTCTCGCTTAGGTGAGATCCAGAGCTGGATAAAAGGCAGATGTCATCCGCATAGTACAGGTCTTCCAATACAGTTGTCAATTTCCATCTAATCCCAGTACGTTGGTGACTTGTTGTTTCTTTCATCACCAAGTCTAGGGCAATCAAAAACAATAGAGGTGACAGCATGCATCCTTGCTTAACCCCGGTTTCCACGGCAAACCATGATGTAAGATTGCCTTCATGGAGAACGCTACATGTGAAATCTCTGTACAAAGCTTGTATCATTCTGATGATCTTTTGTGGGATGCCATAAAGCCCTAAGAGTTTCCATAGGGTGTCCCGATGCACACTGTCAATGAAATTCAGGTGCAGGGATGCCTGCCATTC
>NW_027179730.1:60000-62500 GCF_036669935.1 Montipora foliosa | reverse complement strand
GCAATGAACATGTACAAGTACAAGGAAAGGTTACGTTTATACATTTACATTATCCCGTCTGACCTTGTAGCTCAGTCGGTAGAGCGGCGGAGATCTAACCCGAAGGTCGTGGGTTCAATTCCCACCCTGGTCAGAGTTTTTCTCTGTCCTTGTGTGGGCCCATTTCCATCAGTAGGGCTAACGGCTCACATGGTTCATATGGGATAGAAATCTAGCACTTCACATTACCCTCTATTCAGTTAACTCTGTTTAAAATATAAGTGCTACACGGCCAACGTTTGTATAACCATGTCCCTATGACGACTTAAGACACAGAATCCAGAGGAGTTTAGCGCGAATAAATGAATTACTTATTTAACCTCTTACCTTCAAAAATGTATATCCTTGTCGCTTACCACGATTAATTAGCCCAATGGGATCTTTAGGAATGTACTGTGATCGATTTCTTTCCTTCTTATCTGAACCAGATCGACTTTGTTGTTCGTCATTTTAAAACTCAACAACCGCAAGCCATATCCTTTTTAGTGCATAGCACGTAGCCCGAACGGCGACCGAGGCAAGGCTAAGGCACGAAGAAAGAATGAAGGGGTAGTTTCTAAAGAAACTGTGGTGCTGCGTCGGTGGGGAAGTAGTATACAAAAATTTGGTTTTATCAACGGAGTTGATAATGTCAATTGGCCACCGTACAGAGATTCTGAAAGCTGACGTTTCGAGCGTTAGCCCTTCGTCAGAGCGATTCGCTCTGACGAAGGGCTAACGCTCGAAACGTCAGCTTTCAGAATCTCTGTACGGTGGCCAATTGACATTATCAACTCCGTTGATAAAACCAAATTTTTGTAAGGCACGAAGAGCCGAGTACCGTATTATAGGATATTAACGCTCCATGAAATTAAGGTATCAGAGATTAACGCGACTTAATTTAACGCGAATTTAATGTCAGACGACTTTCTAATGAAGAAATTAACGCCAAGGATGAGGTAGAATTTTACAATAAGGGAAATTAACGCGATTAAGACACAGTTGGTGGTGACCTATGAAACAAATTTATTTAACACTGGATGCAAAAAATATCGCTGAACAAAACTAAGACCTATGGTCAACAAAACAGTCCTTAAAATTCTAATAAATGTAGGGGTTAACGGAAAGAAAGAGAGCTTGTACCTCATTTTATTGTATTTTACGAGTGATGAATGTCTAAAAAGGTTTCAAAATTAGGGTTAAAAGAATGGAAAGAGCCCCGAAATTAATGTTGCACTTTATTAATGTCGCGGGAAATAACGATTAATGTAATTACCGCGACCTAAATTAACGCGAATTTTAACGATTCGCATTAATTTCCTTTAATAAGGTAAACCGATCTTGTGAGCCCGCAGTCTCTTGGTTTGCGGTATATAGAATACGTAACGAAAGTGTAACGCGATCAAAATAACCAATTTTTTTAGAGGTTTTCGATGGGTTTTGATGATCCAACGACAAGCACTTCTCCTCTGGAACCTGTGCTTAATATTGGTTTTTTCATGTTCGTAGATTATTCACCGTGATCTAGCAGCACGAAACGTCCTCCTAGATAAGAACTATGTGTGTAAGGTGACGGATTTTGGATTATCGTACCAGAACTTCAAATATGGACATGGCAATGCCAAAAAGGTGGGTTACAATGTTAATAGGTTCCATTTCACATTGCTGTGACCATTCTCTGACTTTCCCTTTTTCATCTGCAAATGAATATGCTGTTGTCTTCTAGGGCTGTGTACCGGTTAAATGGACGGCACCAGAGATCCTCTTTGGAGATGCAGCAAATCTTTCCACCAAAAGTGATGTGTATGTACTTGTAAAAATGTTTTAAATAGTCGTTTTACAGCGTTTTTGTAGTTGACGCTTTTTAGAATATTAGATTACAATAATGGTGCTCCATAATGTAAGAGAAATTAAGGGAAAGTTGAAAAATAGAATCGTCTTTTCAACTTTTAGCGACGGTAATGGATTTTTACTCACGGACTGAAGAGTATCTCTTGTCATCTTTGCTGCAAGCTGAGAAGTTCAACAACTAAACATCCATATGTCACTGTCACTTAAAGACTGGACCACTGTGGTTTATCGATATATTAAGAAACAAACTGTATATTAAAAAACAAAAAAAACACGATGATGCTTCTGTGAGAAGTAAAGAACAATTTCATCCCGTTGAAGTCGTTTGAATTTGTCTTTAAGAGACATTTTTTTAATGGTCCACTTTCAATGACCGCTGAATAAAATCACCGAGGACGCATTTTTACAAGGCTAGCCTGCATCTTAAGTAAATATATTCATAAATTCTAGCGAGAAGATGACTTGTTAACTACTCTGTCTATTGTTTAGTTTTCAATTCCAGGCACCTTCCTGCCGGTATTTGTGAATATATTCACTTCAGATGGAGGTTAACGCTGTAAAAATGCGTCCTCAGTATTTTTATTCAGCGGTCATGGAGAACTTGAAACTTAACAAATTGATGTCAGTTTTT
>NW_027179730.1:12500-50000 GCF_036669935.1 Montipora foliosa | reverse complement strand
ATCGAAGATGCTCGAACGTGTGGCCGCTACGCAAACGCTGAACTATCTTATACCCAATGGGCTTTTAGCCAAGTTTCAGTCTGCGTATCGATGTTTCCACAGCACAGAAACTACGTTATTACGAGTGTTTAACGACATCCTTGTTGCTATTGACAACCACCGGGATGTTGTACTTGTTCTTCTAGATTTATCGGCGGCGTTTGACACCATTGAACATTCTGTTTTACTTAGTCGTTTGGAACACCGTTATGGATTTGATGAGAAGGTGTTAAACTGGTTTAGATCATACCTGATTGGTAGATCCCAGCAAGTACTAATTGCGGATGTCAGATCAGCCGATTATCCTCTTCAGTATGGTGTTCCTCAAGGATCTGTCCTGGGGCCATTTTTGTTTTCTTTGTTCTTTGCCCCTCTGGAGAATGTGGTACAAGCCCATGGTTTCAATGTAATGAGTTACGCAGATGATACACAGTTATATGTGTCCTTGGGCTCGTCGGATAATCGTCCTGCCGTTCTATCTAAGTTTGAAGCTTGTGTGAAGGACATTCTCATCTGGTGCACCTCTAATGGTTTGGCATGCAACCCCGACAAGACGGAAGTAATTCATCTATGCTCTTGTTTCCAAAGCATTACTCTTCCTGGTATTGATGTTGGTGGTTATACTATATCGCTAACACCAGCTGCCCGAGATCTCGGAGTGCTTGTTGACTCACATCTGACGTTGTCTAAACATGTTAACAGTGTATGCAAGTCCGCATTCTTTTTCATTACTAAGATTTGTAGGATTAGAAAATATTTAGACCGTGATAATTGTGAAAGACTTGTGCACGCGTTCATTTCATCGACTCTTGATTCCTGTAATAGTTTACTAACAGGTCTTCCAGATAAGGAAATCTCAAAGCTCCAGCGCGTGCAGAATGCTGCAGCGAGGCTTATTGTTGGTGCTGCAAAGAATGAACATATGTCACCCATATTACAGCAACTACACTGGTTGCCTGTAAAGTTCAGAATTGACTTTAAGATTTTGATGCTAACTTATAAAGCTCTTAACAATCAAGCTCCCGATTACATTTCTGAACTATTGACTTTGTATAAGCCTTCTCGTGCACTTACATCTTCCAGTCAAATGCTTCTTGTTGTACCTAAAACTAAAACTAAGCTTTATGGGGGCAGATCGTTTGCTGCCAGTGCCCCTAAACTTTGGAATGCACTACCAGTAGAAATTAAGAATTCTGAATCACTCGATATTTTTAAGAGTAAAGTTAAAACACACCTGTTCCGCCAGTGCTATAGAGTATAGAGATCATATTATATATAGTTTATAGAGATTACTATTATTATTATGTATAGTGTATAAACCTTATTTGCATTATTATACAGGAAATAGATTTTCTTGTTTTTCTTTACAAATATATTGTAATTTTAGAGTTTCTCATACTGCATGTAATTTGAATGTAAGATTTGAATGTAAGATTGTAAGATTGTAAAGCTTTGAGAATTTTGTAAAGCTAAATATATATTATTATTATTATTATTATTACCAAGTAGACACAAGGAACGGCTTTGATCGAAGTCTCGAGATCTCAATAGTAAGGCAGTCAATATCACTCGGACTGAGGTCAGCACGGATTTGAAAATTGATATTACTTCGACACTTTTGTCCACGTTTGCACCTAATTAGATGCACGCCCAATTTTGACATCCAACACAAAGTGTCCCCTTAAGTCTAAGCATTTGCTACCTATTTTCAACAATAAGGTAAGGGTAAAGGTTAGCGTTATTTTTAGCTTTGGGTAAATGCAGCAGTTAATCTTTACTTAAAGAGCAGCATTTGGGGGACACTTTGTGACATAAATTGTCTGTATTCTGAGACACAAGTGATGTTGAAGTTGGCGAGAAGAGCAAGGGGACACTTCATGACGCTTATTGAAATCCGCGTGCATCTAATTAGGTGCAAACCTGGACATATCTCTACTTCGAACGTAAATACAGACACCACCACCATACCTACCATTATTTTCACGGTCTTTGCGAATTACGTCATAACCAGATAAATGTACTTCGTTATCTTTAATGGTTGAGTCGAGTTTCGTTTCGTTTATAGCTAAAATATCAATTCCCTTGGACTGACTCATAAAGATACGTAAATCATCGATGTGAGATACTAAGCTATTTATGTTTAAACATGCCATAACCAAACCACGTTCAAAAGCTGACTTACCGTAAGTGTTTTGTGAAGATTGTCCAAAATCCAGGAAATCTGTAGATCTCGTAGGATCAGGAGACTGATCGGGCTCCCAAACGGCAAAGACCTAATCTATATGTTTACAAAAATTCTGTGCTAAAAGGGCAGATCCTGACTTAGACAGATGTAACCCGCCCCGATTTAAGTGAGTTTGATTAATGTTGTTATGCAGAACTTCTTGAGAATTTTGTTCACACTTGAGACTTTCCCGGCTTTATCATCCGCTCTGGCGATCAATCCCGATATTGCCAAATTGGTTTCTGGTGCGTCACCTTCAATTTGAAGAGCCAACTTGACAATGCCTTCCGCTGTAAGTCTAGGTTCCTGGGTATTTAGGTCGTTTGTTCCGATATGAAGGACAACATTATCAGGTTTCTTTCTTAGAAGAGGTTTAACGAAGTCTTCAATATCCTCAGTGGTTGCTCCTGGAAAAGACTTGACGACCACCTTGTTGCTTCTAGAAATGCTCCAGCCACGAATATGTTGGATGATCGAGTCACCTGCAATAACGGTTACTGGTTTTCTTGCATGCTCGTTGTTGTTATTAGCACCAGAATGTGAATCGTCTGCATTTGATGACGACTGGGTGCTCCTCGAGCTTCTTCTGTTACGCCGCGTATTTTGTTGAGTTGACCAACCGCCTTGTTCAGCGTCAGGGTCAGCAGAGACAGGTTGAGATGGAAGATCTTTCTCCTTATGAGCATTTATTTCTTTCGTCATGATTTGAAGAGCGGTTCTGAAAGAATCTCTCTCCTCGGAGATATTTTTAAGCACGTTGTTTTGCTCTCTGAGCTGGTCTTTCAACATGCAAATTTCATTCTGTAGATCTTGATTCTTTTGTTGCAAGGTGTGAATTTCTTGATTACCATTTCTTTCCTTTTCGTTTTCTTTGAGCTTATGAAGTTCAACAATTTTTCGCGGATGGCTTTGCTTTCGGACCAGATGTTCTTTATTTCCTCAGTGAAAACAGAGAAAGGCACAGTTTCATGGGGAAAACGCTCCGTCTCCGGGTTGTCGGCGAACGTCAAGTTGGCTTCTTGTGAACTGGCATTATGCTGGGAAGGGCGATGAACCGCGTTTTCGTTGTTGCTTTCAGCGCCCAGTAATTCAGTTGAAAGACCTTTAAAGTTAGCCGCTTGTGGACCTTGAACTTGTAATGTTCCTGTCGAGTAAAACCAGTTGAGGATAACTTGCTCTGTCTTAATAGTCTTCTTAGTTTCATTCTCGGACACCTTCATTGATTCGCGATTCAAACCAAGTTGTTCTTCAGCGAACTGAAGGAGTTGTTCAAATGATCCTAACCACGAGAACTTGGTTTTGTTCGCCTTTAAATGACCTATAAGATTGTAGTCCTTATCCAGCGTGGGTAAAGAAGAAGGTGGGGAATCATTTCCATGCCTAGAAATGTCTAAACTCTCTTGACTAAACTCTCTTGACTATCTGTGGAACTACCGTACGCCGCCATGTTCCGGGACATAACCGTGTTGTAGACGACAAGGCATGGGCACGATGTATCATTGTTTTTAATAAATTGTCTTTATAGCGTTTATCCGTGTGACTTTGGAAGTGTAGGAGCAATCCAGTGTTTGTTGGTTTTCTGTAAACTTGAGTTTCAAGTTTAGTTCCGTTCTTGACGATTTCAATGCCGATAAAAGGGATCTTGTTATCCACAGGAAGCTCCATCGTAAATGTTAAACTGGGGTGTAGGCCATTCAGGGTACTAAGAAACTCAGCAGCAGCAACAGCACTAGGCATTCTAGCCAGGGTATCATCGACGTACCTCTTGTACAATTGGGGCATCAAGCCATCGCGTGTAAGCTTTTCTTCAAGATGACACATGAAGACATTAGCCATTAGAGGACCAAGGGGCGAGCCCATAGCCGCACCATCTGTCTGTTGGTAAAGTTGACCATTAAACTGGAAAAGCTGATTGGTTGTGGCAATTTCTAGTAGTCTGGCAAGCTATCCTGTTGCAGATTAAGGCCATAGGTTTTGTTGAACCAATCATCAGTAAAGGCTTTATTGACCAAGATTTTGATGGTCTCATCCAAAGGTACATTTGTAAAAAGAGCTGTGACGTCGTAAGAGACCAATATGTCAGTTTCACTCGTAGTGTGGGTACGGATACGGACGCTAAGTATTCTTCGCAACAATCAGTACATCGAAATGATGAAATTTCATGTCAACAAGATCTCACGCTT
Source organism: Montipora foliosa (assembly GCF_036669935.1). Taxonomy (NCBI): domain Eukaryota; kingdom Metazoa; phylum Cnidaria; class Anthozoa; order Scleractinia; family Acroporidae; genus Montipora; species Montipora foliosa. Next base: position 45,554 of record NW_027179730.1, on the reverse strand, counting down.
GATCTCAAAGAAGTTTGATGTCAACGAACACATAAACAACATGTCGTTATACCGCCTTTCGTTCTTTGAAAAACTTATCCTTTGCAGAGGATTGAAGTTTTCTCTACCTCAAAAAGTTTCACCCATTGAAATTCAAGCCAGCTTTGAGAAGACGTATTGGAGAATAGAGCCCCTATTGAAAGATGCAGATGAAAAGGAACTGGCAAGCTCAACGTTACGTTCAATCGCTTTGAACTACATTCAGCGTACAAGCCCTAATCCACCTAAGGCTCTTGTCAAAGCTCTCAATCGCTTAAAGAAACGTGACGACATCGTTATCACTAAGCCCGATAAAGGTTCTCGGGTTGTAGTGATGGACAAACCCGAATACATCCGCCTACTAAGCGCTGCTTCAGTCGACAACACCTCTAAATTTACTCATGTCGATGACAAACGACCTAAAATGCGTGGACGACCACCTAAACATTTCCACCCGCTCCTTCAGAAAGAGAAAGAGTTGCACGAAACTTTAAATCAAATTCTGCGTGAAGAAATTGTCAATTCACTTTCGCCTAAGAGTTCCAGGCTCGCTCATCTTTATGGCTTACCTAAGACTCACAAAACCACACTAAGTATGAGGCCTATTTTATCAGCAACCGGAACTTACAATTACAATCTTGCTAAATGGCTTGAACAAAAGCTGAAGCCGCTTTCTCTAAATGATTATACAATCACTGATGCCTTTGCCTTCGCTGATGAGATATTATTTGAAATGCTCTTCATCAAGAATCTAAAGCCTAATTTAAATACTCAGACGGACTCCATACGTGCGAAACTTTTTGTTCAATATTTTCTTTAATTTTTATTATTTACTCATGTTACAGCTTTTAATCAGCTATTGTTATTTTTAGTATTTATAGACCTAAACTTACTCAAATATTTTAACTTGATAATGACGTTTAGTTAACGTCGAAACGTCGTCGCTTTTTTGCAAATCTTTTAGCAATTTTTTAATCTTAAAATGATTTTAAGAAATGTTTTATCGCAATTTTTTATAGTCAAATGTTTTTCGAAATCACTTCTTGTTCGTATACTCAAATGGAATTAAATAACGATTATCTGTACTCTTTTGTTTGTTTTGCTATCATGCAAGCGAATAATAATCCGTTTGCCCAACTGGTTTTCGGTGTGCCTCGACAGTGACAAAAAAAACTTGCCCTTATGTCATAAACACGTAATTGCAATGAGTTTTCGTAAAATTAGGGGGAAAATTCACTAGCTTGTGCTTTCAGAAGTTTGTTTATAGCACCTAAACGTTATTTAAGCGTTGGAGCGGACCTTGTTTGAAGTTCGTCCTTTCTTGGTTGCACTGCCGTATTTTGCCGAGTCTTGTTCCAAGCCAACCTGGCTTGTTTCAATGAAATACATCGAAATGTGAATGATCTCGTTTTCAGAAATAACGTGGAATAAAGTACATCATTAAAACTCTTTTTTGACCTTGAACTTACAAGTTTTTCTTTATGACTTCTAATTTTAGCGTGATTCCTATTTGCTGGCTATTTACAGCTTAGGGTGTGATTGTTTTCTAAACTCATGAGGTTAGATTCAAGAAAAATTCATTGCCAAAATTTTTGTCGAAAAACCAATATCGTACTCATGGCTTCGTGATCCATGCGATATCGGTTTTTAGCGTAAAATGTACTGGGGAATTCACTACTTAGGCAATGAATTTTTCTATAGCAGAAAGCAAAGAAAATAATTGTATTATTAAAGCAGCAACCGGAAAGATCAAAACGCAGACAATTCCAAACCTTTTATTTTCACTAACCCTTTAGGCATTGGGAGCTCCGCTTTTAGGCTTGGCTAAAATTATATATTACCGTCAGCTCTTTTGCAGTAATTACTGTGATGTGACGCTCTTACGTACTTCCGACATCTTCTCTTCAGTTTAACTATCTCCCATCTTTGGTTGACAGTTGACCCTTGATATACAGGGAAGGAAGCGAGATGTTCTTATTTTGTCGTTTGCAATGCTAGTGTCGTTCGCATGTTGATCCGTCCACCCATGGTAGGGCTCTCGACCACCACACTCTCTTTGCCCACCGTTACCATCATCAGTACTCTTTCCTTTCGATCGAAGTGTTGCCTCATGGTGGAGCCCGTTAATCAGATTGGTCACGTTTTCTTATTTCTTTTCACAGTGCATCTCTCTACCGAAGTCTGCCTTATCTCGGGGTTCAAGTTCCGACAGGAGTCTTGGCATGAAAAATGGTGCCTCGAGGTGTCTCCCAAATCTTCAGATATCGTTCTCGCATAGCGAGTCAGACTATTCGGATTATCCTTTACAGGCTTGTGGCTGTTTATTTCAGACAGGAGTTCGTCCTTAAGGTTTCCTTTGTTAGCAAATTCCATAGCTTTGCAGGTCTTTACCTGGTCCGTCCACCAGCATCCCTTTGGCATGGCTTTTCGGGAACACTGAAGCTGTTCATGGTTATCTTCCTCATACTTCGACATCCTATAATTAAACACCTTTTTCGAGCTGGCATACTTCTTACGTGCTCCATCTCATGAGGACACAGACAATCTTTCTAAGCCCTGACAATTGCGCTGTCTCAAAGCTCTCCAGCTAAACCTTTTGCCATTTGCTTAACGGCATCTGCGATCGCTCCAATAACTGTCATGTTTTCGGAAGTGTTTGTAATTGAGGGGCAGCATTAATTTCGTTTTGGTAATTTGCGTATTTTTGTAAAGTTTTCAAATATCCAGGGCTCTTTTCTCTCTGATCGTTCGATTTCTAACTGCGCAGCTCCAAGAACGAGCTGTAATCTGATTGGATAAGCATTACTAAAATTAAAATTTCCGGTCTTAACCACAAAATATCTAAAAACTAGACGCTCTGTGATTGCCTATGGTACGTGTTTGTCCTCCTCAACTTTTCGTACTCATTCTCATTCCCATTCCATTCCTGATGATTTTGAAACGTATGCAATACATATATATGCCTCTGGTTGTAATTTTAGTTTAGTTTAAAGAACAAACTACTGTATTAGAAATTGATATGTAACTGTGGCGAAAATTACCAGTGTTTCTTTCTGATTGTTGTTATATTTTCTATTCATTTTGTAATATGTGTTTAATATCGCTTTTTCTTTGTCTTGCCCCCACTAGATTAACAAATTAGCTATTTGTAAATTTTATTTTTTGCGAGTAATAAAATTATTGTTATTGTTTTTGTTATCGTCAAACGCCCTAACAAATTATCCATCCGGAATCGAAACAACATTTCCTTTGTTCGAACAACAGAGTAAATTTCTTGTCTCCGTTTTTGGACTTTTTTAAATCAAATTTCAACCCACGCATGCAAATTAGTTAATATTTACAGAACACGATTTATCCACAAAGACAGAAGATTAAAAAAAAAAACGCAAACCCTTCTCCCGCCAAAACCTTTATTGAAAGAAGCCACATATTTGCTATTAGAGGCGAAAAAACCCCTTGCTATTTCAAGCAACAGACTCCGTTTCAAAGCCCATAGGCAACTAAATAGATTGCTCACCGGAGTTCAGGATGAAATCATTTTCTAAAGAACCTTTTCCTTTAATAATAAAGCATAAAATAGACAAGCTTTCTTTCAAATAATTCTTGAATGTCAAGAATTAGTGCAGAGTTAAGTGCATGAATGTAAATAGCCAGACAAAAGAGATAACGTAGATGCATTCAATGGGTTCGATTCCTTCAATGATCGAAAGATGAAATTGCTGTCGAAGTCCATTATTCGTCGCATTGAAGATTCCAGATGTTTATTTTTCACTGTCTGTCTTGCTTATCGAATTGACCTTCCATCCTCAAGCTTCATCAGGGTATATTTTTCTTAGAGATCCACTAAAACGCCATTCGTGTTCGATTTCGATGCCATTGCAGGTTAATTAAATATTTTACTGTGTCCACCCGATAACATCAACACATTTCTGTTACCTAGTGAACTACCCCCTAAAACCTGCCAAAGATACGCTCAGACGTCTCTAGGTACAAAGACAATACTTAGCAGGGGTCCGGAGTGACGGGAAAGACCCTACGGCACAAAAAGAAATACATATTTTAAGCAAGAAAATTTTATTGAAAAATCACTCGTAATTTTGCCATCCAATTCAATACATTTTTTCCCATACAAACCCTTATAATTTCGCTATTATGCAAATTAATGGTCATGTTGATATGATGTTCAAATTACGTCACGCGCGAATCGTAGAGCTTGGGCCACCTTCACTTATGTCGAGCAATCAGGTCACAAATAATAACATTTACTTGAAATTGTAGGGAAGCAAATGTTGACTGATAAATGCATCAATGGGAAATAAAAAAGTGCGAGTGCCTTTTTCACGAATTCCGTCTATGACCTCCGTTTCCATTTCAAGTGCAGATGCTCAACCACGCATTGACCTCAATAAAGACCATTGAACTTTGGAAGCTTTCGGGGCGTCCAGTAATAGAAATGAAAACCCAACATGGCGGATCCAAAATGATCCAAGATGGCTGCTCTTTTTGCACTAATTGCGTAATAACGAAATCCCTGGTTTTTACTCACGAGCTCAGCGATCATGTGTTTTCCCACATAAAAAGTATAGGCTTATTTTAGAATACAAAAATTTGGTTTTATCAACGGAGTTGATAATGTAAATTGGCCACTGTACAGAGATTCTAAAAGCTGACGTTTCGAGCGTTAGCCCTTCCTAAGAGCGAATCGAGGAATTATGGGTTACGTGTAGTTTTTATAGTAGAGTAGGAGCTACGCTATTGGTGGTAACACGGCAACGTAAAAAATAGGAATATATTAGTTAAATGAAAAGCGTTCGTTAATACCGTGAGGATTAAGGGTGCTGATTTGGAAGATGAATTTTTGTTCTAGATTCTTGCGGCTTTCCGTCGTACCTAGAGGTAGGGAAAGGCCGCAGATAGCCATGTGTTTTATGGAGTGGTTAGAGAGATTAAAATGACGAGCGACTGGCTTAGATGCATCTTTGTCATTCTTCTCAACATCGCGAAGGTGTTCGCGGAATCGGTCACCTAGTCGTCTACCTGTCTCGCCAATGTATAATTTATTGCATAACGTACAGGTTATGCAATAAATGACATTTGCGGAGGTACATGTGAAACGATCGGTGATCTTAACAGATCGCTTAGGTCCTGATATCTTTCTAGTGTTAACAATGAAAAGACAAGTTTTGCATCGTGAGCGCGCGCATTTGAAAGTACCGGCTTACTCGTTAGTTTTGAGCGCGCTTCTAACTAAAAAGTTGCCTACGTTTTTGTCGCGTTTGAATGAAATAAGTGGAGGTTGCGAAAAGATTCTACCAGTCTCGGGATAATTTTTGAGTAATTTAATTTGCCACTAATAGAAACTTTGATATCTAGGAAAGCCAATGAAGTTTCCGAAATTTCCCAGGTATATTTAAGAGCCGGATGAAAAGAATTGACGGAGGTTATAAAATGATCGAGTTCTTCTGTGCTGGATGAAATAAATATATCTGGGAAATTTCGGAAACTTTATTGGCTTTCCTAGATATCAAAGTTTCTATTAGTGGCAACGCGCTATGTACCAGTGTGCACTACAAACCTACAGATTCTCACAGTTATTTGTTGTATTCATCAGCACATCCATCACATGTCAAGAACTCCATTCCTTATTCTCAATTTCTTAGACTTCGACGTCTATGTAGTGATGACTCAGATTTTTCTAGCAAATCCGAGGAGATGTGCCAGTTCTTCGAAAAACGTGGCTATCCTGTCTCTGTGGTCAAAGCGTGCCATCATCGCGCCCAACAATTTGATCGACAGTCATCACTACAAACGTCACAAAAAGATAAGAATGACAGAATTCCATTCACCCTCACTTTCTATCCTCATAATCACGCGGTCAAAAGTATCATTCTTAATAATTTTAAATTACTCAAAAATGATCCCGAGACTGGTAGAATCTTTTCGAATGTACTACTTCCCCACCGACGCAGCACCACAGTTTCTTTAGAAACTACCCCCTTCATTATTTTAGAATAGATCGTTAATTAATGCAGAAGGGTTAGATTGTATATCAACTTGTCCAGCTTTCTTTGTCTCGGGTCTCTGGGCACCCACATGGCCTGACGTCCTAAGTAAAACAAATAATTATTGTGCTAAGAAGTGTCTCCATCGAAATGCCCTTCTCTGTGTGCCCTGCTTTCTGCAAGGAAAATGAAAAGAAAAAACGGGTACTTTTCGATATTTCAAGCGTTTGTCCTTTTCTGTAAATATTGCACAGTACACAAACCATAATGTAGCCGAATAGGTGCCACAAAAATCATCTCAATATAGGTAGATGTAATAAAATATTGTTTTTACCACCCAAAATAAAGTTTGTATCTTCGCGCCGCTATGTAATATCCTTTATATATGTTTATATAAACAAACGATGTCTAACACTCTGTTGTTTTTCAGAAACTTATTCTTTATAGTCGCCCCGTCGCCTAAAAACAGCAACGCTTGTGATATTTGTTTGAAGTGATGATATTTTAAACAGAAAGATGAGATCGAGTTATCAATTATCTAGAGTTACTGCTTCTATAATTCTCGTCAATCAACGTGAGATGAGTGGACAGGGGTTAAGACTAAGATAACGTTAAGCTGTTTGTTCCCAGGTATCACTTCATGGAGAGGTGCTGGCAAGAAAATCCTGACTTTCGTCCAAACTTTGAAAATATTCGTAAAGATTTGCTTTCTCTCATCGAAAAAGAGGTAATTATCGAGATTTGCTTTAAAATGCCAATCTGACGCAACACTTTTTTTCGTTTTTTCACATCTCTATTCATGAACGATAAAGACATTCTAGTAGAGCAGTTTTCAAATGACTTTCGTAAGTAATTACGCGATTGCAAGTGCTACGCTTAGTGATTGGTTTAATAATAATAATAATAATAATAATAATAATAATAATAATGATAAATCCAAACGGGAATAGGCTGGTGATCGGTAGTAAATAAGGCAATCAATTACTAATATATCCCCTCCCTACCTTACTGTACTTAAAATTTGTAAGGGGATTTGGCCATGCATCGCTGATCGACCGAGGAGTAGTGACGTGATCCTGATTGCAGAGAATGTTTGAAATTGTCTCCTCGGAAATAGCCCTTATGAGGCCACAGTTGTGTATGTGTTGTCTTGGTGTTGATATTGTGGTTGTTGCTATGGCGAAGTGGCATCCAGCCGGGAATCTGGAGACCCAGGTTCGATTCCTGGTTGAGCACATTTTCACTTGCTTACTTAGTTGCGTTGATTTCGGTTCCCAAATTAACCTTCTCTATAATATATATATATATATATATATATATATATATATATTTAGTATATCCTTGCGGTAGAGTGCTCGATGCGTTCGCAGAGCGTAGTATATCTGAAGATTGAACTAATCAATAACACATAACTTTTTCTGCATGTGACTCTGAGTCTCACGCTTACGCGATCATCAGACATAATTATTAATTAGGTTAAAAGTATTGCTTCCTAATAATAAATATTGGAGAAAAATAATCAGGGAGGAAAACTAATGTAACAATCAGTCATTAATACACTCTTAATATTTTTATGAAATCTAAACAAGGATGTAATTTGTTTAGTAGTTACAGGTAGTGCATTCCAGAACTAGCGTCAGTAAATTGAAGAGCTATATAGCTGAAGAAAAAAAGCTATTTCCACCAGTTCTTACTTGAACAGTTGTCTTGACCCAATGATGACTCTTTCAACTATTTATTAATACCATCCTGGCGGAAATATCTAGTCGTGTTGACCGGAATTGAATTAAAAGAGATTAGAAAATGATGTTCTTGTTTTATGTGAATTTTTTAGTTGTACCTCGGACTGTTGGACGAATCGAAGTACGATGGAGCAAAATACTCAATGGTCGAGGACGTGTGTGCGGCGGTTTCAGTTAAGCCACGCTCTAAGAAGAAATGGTCAAGTCTGAAGTACTGAAGAAGCAATCAGTTTCTTTTTGATTTAATTGAGTTAAAAAAGGAAATGTATTAAGTAAAGGTAACAAGGAACTAGGTAAATTTACATCGTTGTCGTTAGTGTTTCATTAAGAGTCAAATCTTTATTTCAGCCAATGACAACCCCCAGAAGAACCGACCAGTCACAGTATTTCTTGTGGTTGGTTGTAAAAGTGGCGGGAGTTGTGTTTGAACAATGTGCAGTAAGCGTAGTGATTCTTTCATCACTTTTGTCATTTTAGCATAAAACGCTTTGAAGATTTAGAATTCGTAAAATGATAAATCCCGCTATTCAGTTAGCATTGATAGAAACCAAGATATTTTGCAAAAATTGTTAGCAATAGAATTATACGGCTCTTGTTGTTTCGGGATGTTACGTTACGTTGTTAAAGAAACTGGTAGGTATAGAATGCTTATGACCAAGGTGTAGCAGCCTACCTAAGATTATGCTTTATCGAGTAAATACAATTTAGAATGAGTAAAGTAAAACCAGTCACCCTGATTCTTACAGAATGAATATCAGAAAACGTCCGATCCTTGGTTTTGCAAATGACCAACTTCAGCCGGTGAATTTTCGTGATGAGTCATGGCAGCCATAGTAGGGAGCTAAGACAGTACGACGACGGTGACGAGGACGCCACAAAATAAAAATAAAAAAGCTAATAATGAGTTTAATGAACAAAAAGAAGACTCTGCAGGCCCTGCACGTGAGTTTTACATTTTGGTACATTTCGTGGTCGTTGTCGCCGTGATAACGACGTGACATGACCAACTTTGAGGTCCACTTGATGGTACTTGAACAATCGCTTAACACTTACCAGCTTGCAAAGTTTTCTTCTAACTGGTCTTTGTCCTAACCAACTCATTATTCCCCTCAAACTACCTGCTAATTAGTGAATGTTTTAGTTAGTGGAGAGACCCCCCTTCTTGTAAGGAGGATTCTTCTATCAACAACAATTAAGCAAGCCACAAAGTTTGCTAGGTCAAGTGCTTCTTCACGTATTAATTACCACATGTGTTAAATAACCAACCTTGCACGTGAGTTTTACATTTTGTTACATTTCTAGGTCATTGTCTCTTTGATAACGACGTGAGATTACCAACTTTGAGGTCCATTTGAAGATAATTGAACAATCGGTTAAGACTTACCATCTTGCAAAGTTTTCTTTTAACTTGTCTTTTAGTGGACATTTTCCTTACTTAAGCCCCCAATTGCTGCACTTTAAAGTGCTTTGCTATTATCTATCATTAATGTTTACTATTATTATCAATATTACCATGAACATGTTGAAGTTCTAACTGCTTTCAACAAAGTCGTAATTGATGTAAACATGTTTAAACGCTTCTAACAGATTTAATTAAAATTGTCAAAAACCAAAGTTAACTTTCTGCTTCTTACATAATCTGCTGTCAGGCGTATTTTTCTTCAGGGAAAGCGCGTACTTTTCGCGTCCTTCCATAACGAAAAGAGCGCCTGATCGCGGGTTGGTTCCTACACCTCTGACTTTTAATGAAATGAGCCACTATGGAGTTACTTTATCATGTCTGTGTGAAAGAGCGAGGTCTTTACCATCTCAAATGCTTAACAATTAGCATCGCTCAGAGCAACAGGCCTAAGGAAACTAAAATGGCTTATTTCTCACTTATAACACTGACGTAGGACTGGTGACGGCAGAAATTGCAATTGAGAAACAATGAGGTGACGTTGTTGCCTCCGACATAAATACTATTGGCGTATTCTTATGCAGATTTTTTGTTTTTGTTTTGATCGAATATCACTGATCCAGTGAGGGAAAACCACGAGTTTCTCTGGATTTTAGGAACAGAAATAAGCAAATTTCGTCGAAACGAAAGAGACCAAGGTTAGAAAAATGGAACTAAGATTTCATACTTGAATAATACTTAATACAAGTACATGTTAAATTGCTGGGAAATAGCACCTTAACTCCCAACGACTCGTTTCCGTATTGCTTTGTAGCTCAGTCCTGTTCAGACCTCATTTCTCCACGGAGGCTCGCCTATTCACAATTCCGCTGCGTGAAGTGTGTGCAGACGCGAATGATAAAAGACGCATCCGTTCCCTCGTCGCCACTACCTTATTTTACGCCTGCTTCTCGCTCTTTTTTTCTTTGAGTCACTTTGAGTCCCCTCGGAGAAGAGAGAGAGAGGAGTCGGTGATTTAATTCGGAGTTCTTGGGTTCGATTTTCAGCATAGTGAGAGTTGTTCTCTCTCCTTCTTTGGGCCCATGTCTATGATTTAATAGTCACTACCTCTTACACCATGATAGCAGGAGAGTATGAGGTAACAAGGCGAACCCCCATATTTCGCTCTATATTCCGATGAAATTATTTGAATTCCGTGTCATATTGCGTGGTTATTTCAAGACGATACCTTAGTCAGTTGGTGTGAAAGTAGACGGCGTGGTCATGGTAACCACAGATAAAAACAGAAGCCTATCAGTAAAAGCTTGATGTAAATGTGAGTCTCCTACTAAAGGGTGAGTTTTAACAAGAAGCTCTAAGTAGCCTATACTCATGCGCAGGTTATTTGTACTTTTGTTGACAGTTTAGTAATAATAATAATAATAATAATAATAATAATAATAATAATAACAATAATAATAATATAACGTTATTGTACACCACAAAACAAGATATATAGGTGTCACAAGAATCTATTTGAAAGAAGTTTCTCTTTATAGTGTGAGTTCATTGACCTGTACTTTTCATCTTTATTTGATAGAGTCTGTTTTTTTTTTGACCTATACTTTTCAAAACAATTTGAATGAAGTTCTTATTTTTCTCTTGGTCCATTCGGCTGTATATTTCTCTCCTCTTTCTTCCAGTTGCTGCAATTTCTGAAGTAGATTTATGCTTTCTTATTATTTGCTTGCTTCCTATATTTGATAGTTCACCTAAACATCTAAGAAATGAAACCTCATACTTTGTTTCAAAACAATTAAATTTACTTTGAATAATAGAACAATGGAGATCAATAACTTTACTTTCGGTACATTTTTTTGCTTCAGAACCATTGTATACAAAAACATGGTTACTCATCTTTTGCTTTGCATGCCACTGGAAAACACAACTAATGCAGTAGCTAGAAATCCACATCAAAAAGCCTGTGCTGCTTCCCTTATTATCCAAAATGGCAGTTTTAAGCTGTTGTTTACTGGGAACCACATTACAAGATAAATATCCCTGACATCTTGCTCTATGAATAACTTTTACTTGGCTAGTGGCCAAAGTTTTAGTCATAATTGTAAATGTATGCAAGCATAAATTTCCATGCACTAATGTGAAACCAAAAACAACTACACCCTCCGTGAGGGTACACTGGTTTGCCTGTGGTACGTGCTGCGTTCCAGGTAATTTTTTTCAAGTTGGGGGGTAATTAAGACCATTTAATGCGTCACCCAGAAGGCATACCAGCAGAGGCCCTTTGGCTCACAGACCCCACACCTTCGTACGACGAAACAGATCCTTTTTTGAGGTTAAAAACCTGGCTACCGGCCTATTAATTAATCATTTGTCAGAAAGAAGAAATTCCTGTCCTCTTTAGAAAAAATAGACACGCATTGCTTACGTGTGATATTGAAGTAACACAGCGAATTATTCCACAATGTCAACTGAGCTGTGTGTTGTCTTCCAGGAGATTCAAGTTGTCCTTGCGTAATATGTAGCTCTAACAGTGCACGATACTGTTTTGGTATCGTCTATCATTGTAGTGCCATGGTAGAAGTCTTAGGTAAATAGCCTGAGAAGACATGTGGTTACTAGCAAAGTACTGAACCCAGAAAGATTGAAGAAAATAAATGGGAAGTGAAAAACATTGGCTTCTGGGCTGACATGTTGATAATTTTCAAGTTCCCTCACAACTTCTTTTCACCACAAGTTTAAGCGTGCCATCTTAGCATCAGACAGCTTTGTAATACTAAAGTATACTAAAGTTTACTAAATTTTAACCCTGTCCGGCGGGGTTAGTATCTGGATGAGTGACCTAAAACATATACTCCTTTGTAAAACAGAAGCATTGGACAACGCTAACAAATGCGAACTCAGCAAGGTATAGATTTTGTTAGCTTGCTTTATGCAAAAACAAACATTGATGCAAAAGTAAATAAATATTGATACACAGTTTTTAGAAAGAGCAGAAGGAAGTTTCCAGGACGGTCGCTATAGAATAACATATTTACGACATGAAAACAACATTAATTTTTAACCGTGAATATAGAATATAAAAAGTTATGATCAGCAACAAACATTTTTGGAGGTGTTTTCTACGTTCATTTTTTTTTTGTACTTTTTGCTGCACAAATTAATCGCAAAATCGAAAGTGACATCGCCGGAATTCAGCGGGCGCCGTGATTAAGTTATCGCGGCATGTTTACTCGCCAAACAGTGAAGCATCAGTGTCAAATGATGGAAAGATACTGGGTTTTCGTAAGCTTCTTTCTGTCAAGTGTTGTAACGTTTGACAATAAATGAGCGAATTCAAAACAAACATCACAATCGCTCAACTCTTGAGGTTGACCATTGTTTCTGCAAAGTCAAAAATTTACTCTCCAAGAAAAGGTTATCTATCACCAGGTAAAAATAGCAGCTACTTTATTATTCATCGGCGTCACAATTTTTTGCTGATTTTGGTGCTCATTTTGTTGAACTTCAAGCACGCTTCCAACAGACCTGTTAATTTTCGTGAACCCTTCCTGCTTACAGAGCAATACTAAAAATATCATCCCGTATCACATTTCAACCTTAAGCTCGAAAATTCAATACACAACATGATATTATAATTCACAAAGGCAGAAAATATCACAGAATCTTTTCCAGCGAAACATTTTATTGAAACAAACAACATAGTTGCTATTAGAGGCAAAAACGTCTTCCTATTTCATTGCGTGCACTCAATCGTGTCAAATTACCATGTACGCAACGTTCAAACCCCATTCCTGAAGAACCTTCTCCTTGAATAATGATGCACAAAATAGTCGAGAAGCTTTGTTTCAAATAATTCTTGCATGACTGTCACATTTCCACTTATCTTTTTTTTTTTTACCTGACTTTGTTGAACCAATAAGTTACCAGATAATTTTCCATTTGGTTTCAGTGTTGTACATAACACTACAATCGTGATAAAATATTGGAAATACAGCTCACTTTGATTTCGGCTCGACGGGCGAAAGATTGTTGTCGAAGTCCATTACTCGTCGCCTTTAAGATTCCAGATCATCATCGCCTGCCTTGTTCATCTAATTGACGTTCCCTTCTTTAGCTCCATGAGAGTATATTTTGTTGAAAAATGGACTAAAACGCCATTCGCGTTGCAATAACTTTTGACGCCATTGCTGGTTAACGAGAATAACAAACTCACGAGTCAGAATGTATATTTATATTTAATAAAGTTAGCACAACAGGAAGACGCTAACCTCATTTTGACACGAAAGTGCTTTACTATTGCCATAAAAACTATCCAGTTAAGCTCGCATAATAAAAAACATGATGAATTCATAAAGGCCACCTTTTCCAGCGAACAATTTTTTGAAACAAACAACATATTTTGCTATTAGAGGCAAAAACCTCTTCCTACTTCATTACGTGCGTGAAGAGAAAAAACTCAATCTTGTCAAATATGCGCAATATTACAACAAACTAAAATTTCAGGATCAAACCGTTTCCATGAAGAACCTTTTCCTTGAATAATGAAGTACAAAATAGACGACAAGCTTTCTTTCAAATAATTCTTGGCTGTCACGTTTCCAATTATTTTTTTTACTGAAGACTGCAGAGTTGATCGCAGATCCACGTAAGGTGTTCCATTCGTTCCCTGTCTTTGTTGAACCCATAAGTTACCAGAGAATTTTCCATTTGGTTTCAGTGTTCTACATAACAGCACACTTGGTAAAATATTAGAAATACAGCTCACCTTGTTTTTGGCTCGTCGGGAGACAGATTGTTGTCGAAGTCCATTACTCGTCGCTTTTAAGATTCCACCGCCTGTCTTGTTCAGTATCAAATTGACTTGCGAACAAACCCCACCCACTTTCCGACTGGGATAGCCATACTGGCAATGAGTAAAAATAGAAAGCTACGCGCAAAGGTTGACTCAAGGTTATAGAGCATAGGGAGGCTCGTTGGCATGATAAAAATAACCTTCACAATGCGGGCGCGATCTAAAAATAGATTTCAAGTAATCATCATGGGGAACAGGGATTCGTTTGCTGGAAGTTATTCTTTTATGGCTAGAAAGTTCCAAAAGCTGTATAAGACTATAAGGCCACAGTCAATAAAAACACAGCACTGATTGGATATGAGTTACTTGGCTCCGACTGACTTCAGCGCCACATCGCAAATTGTGCGGCAAATAACATTTTCTTGCAGGAAATTGTTGAAAGTGGAGATATGTTTTGTTGATAGCGAAAATTACTTGGTAACGTGCCTATATACAAGGCCAATCTTGTCGTTGATAAGAGCCCTCCTTCAATCTTACAACGTTATAATGACTTCTGTTTCTAATAGAAACGGAGGGAAGATACTGATTCACCACAAACGCGTACTCTGTGTTGCGTTTTATTTATCTTTGTTAGCTTTAGGTTCGGATCAAGAGGTTTGGTATAATTTCTGATGCGTCTAAGAGAACATCCAGTTTCCAAAGAAAACTCGGTCGTATGTGTTAACTTTTTTCATATTCAGTATTTTCCAGTAGACGTTTACCATTTTGTAGAAACTTTTTAGAAATTCGTTTTCTTAGAATGATCACCCAGCTCCAAGTAATGTAGGCCATATTTTAGTCAATGTACCGAATATACCAGTAAAAAGTTACAAGTAAAAAATTAACAAAACCTGGCTTTGTAGCACTTACTAATGCTTCGTAAAAAAGAATATGTTTAAGTTTCATTGATTAACTGAAATCTAGAAACGTTTTATATGCAAGCCTGAGTTACAGAGTTAAAACAATTGCCCATTCGATAGAGAATGAATATCAAAAGTACTTCCAAGTTCAAAAGCCCATGTCCAGCACACATCTCCTACAAGGAAACGGAAAAGAGGCTTTGATGTAAGACCCAAAGCTCTGATGTTAGGAAAAGACTAAGTTGAAGCTGAATGGACGGAATTTTCAGCCTCATCTTTCTCTACTGATGTAATACTTCAACTTCATCCTTTTCCTCGTAAGAGTGACTTATAGAGTTTACTATGTCAAAAGCTAGGCGATTTTACTCTTCAATCGGAGCTGCTTCGTATATGTAATGGGACTACATGCTGTGCAATTTGAAAATAACTGGATAAGAAAAATTCTGAGGACTGCCATTTGCCAATTGGCAGTCAGATAATTATTTTTAATCCAATTATTTCCAAATTGGACAAGCATGTAGTCCTGTTACCAATTAATTACATAGCCTCCAAAACGGTTTGTTCTCAGTGTTAAAGGCGAGTCGTTTTAAAAACCACAAAGCTGCTTAAGGACGGTGCCTACTATGGTTATTGCGCATACGTTCTGCGCATCTCGAGATACTCGGGTTTCCTATCGGTCATGCTTACTAATACATGGTAGTAGGCACCGTCCTTAAATTCCCTAATAGCTGCAACCTAATTGGCCAATACTCGGTTCTTTTATTTCGTGACATTTGATTGGGTGATGAAAAGCACGCAGATTTTTTCTCAAATTGGGCGGCTTGTTCAAGGCTGAAGCAAACGTTCCAGCAAAAACTATCCAATTTATTTAAATTTGTTTCGTCTCGGTCCATAAACACGCAAAAGAATATCAATTGTCTAAAATTGACAAAAAATATATCTCTTGGCAATATTGCATTTTGATGCAGCTACATAATTAAAGGATGAATGGGTCAACGACATCTACGTCCCCTTTAACCCTTCCCTACTAAGAGTGATAATATGTAGACATTACTCGGTCTAACGGCAGACGATTTTACTCGTCAATTGAGGCTTCTGCAGGGGTGAAAAGGTTGACAACATCTAGGTCCACTCAAAAACTATGTTCCCTTTAACCCTTCCCTTCCTAAGAGTGATACTTATAAATTTTATTCTGTGTAACACCAAACAGCTGTACTCATCAATGGGGGCTGCTTCATGGGTGAAAAGGTTAACAACAACATCTAGGTCCACGCAAAAACTGTGTCCTCTTCAACCCTTCGCCTGCTAAGAGTTATACTCATAGCTTTTACTCTGCCTAACGCCAGACTCATCAATGGGGCGCACTTCAGGGTTGAAAGGGTTAATAACATCTACTAAAAACTGTCGCTTTTCAAAATTAATTGTATTCATCACAGTACGAGTGTATTCATTTTACGTTTTTAATTTCAGACGATGCCGCAAAGATGCCGCCAAAAGGACAAGTAAAGTAGCATAGTTGGTGTAACTTTGTTCCAACTCCATGACTCTGTGTACAGTGTTATTCGGTGTAGGTTTGTTGGGTCATACGTACACTGTATAATGAAGTGCTGAAGGTTTACACTGGGATACAGTGTACATGTACAACAGTACTTCAGCCCTTCCCCAAGTCATGCACGGCTCAGCAATTTCCAGCAGAAGAAAAGCAAACAATTTGTACATGTACCTGTTCTATTTGCCAGTCTTCTGACTGCTTAAATGCATCACTGACTAAAGTTGCCTGAAAAGTGATAACATCAAACAAATTCTGAGACAATGTTTCTGAACAGTTTGCGATCAATGTGTCTTAAGCTGTTGACAAACGGTTCAATCAACATCATGCTCAAAAAATGTTGCACTACGCTGCAGCCTGTTGAATGACAATGTTGCGACTTGTTGAAAGGGAAAAAACACATTCAACTTTTGTCGAACAAGAATGACGAACTCTTCCCATTTATGATGGCAAATTTGGAAACGCCGGATGATAACAGGTTAACGTTATTGTGTGCTGCGAGCCTAGTTGGCCTTCGTTCCATTCAAGTAAAGATGATTCTTCATCATCACATATTGCGGCCACCATATTGAACCATCCAAATCACATGAATGCGAGACTTGAAAACGATTGGTTTGTGCCATTCAACAAGCGGTGACTTGTTGAACAGAATAGAACTCGTCTCTATTAAAATGCATATCTTTCAAATAATCACCTATGCAGTTATGCAAAAAAAAAAAAATCATCACCAGCTCGGCCAATATCAGTGAATAAAAACGTTGACGTCCTGTCGGTTTGACTCACCGATATTCACCTCACCTTCAGTGAACAATTGTTAAATATACAGTTAATGAATATTTATGGCGAATATTATTTTGGTTTTAATTGGCTCAGCTGAAATCTTAATAATTCCACAATCCTACAAAAGTTAATTGGGAACACATAATTTCCATTCAATTATCCATTAAGAACTATGTTGCAATATTTTAAGCAATAGAGGGCTTTTTCCGTGTTTACATAGTCGTCTAAACATGAAGGGGAGTAATGGGGGAATTTGAGACAGTTATGCAAACCCGAGACTCAGTCGAGGGTTTTGTAACTGTCGAGAATTCTCCCAACTCCCCGAATGTTTAGATAAGGCTATGTAAAGACGGAAAAAGTTATCTTATTATTGCTTTTACAAAATATTATTTTGTCAAAAATAATTCGACAAATGAAGGAAAATCCTAGTTTTTTTTTTAACTTCTTGATTGAAAGGCATTTTCTTGATAAACGTTCATGTTTCCTACTAGCCAATTAAAATCTGCGCCAACACATAAGCAATCAAAATTTGTGTGATGTCACGTTGGGGGGAGGGGGAGGGGGAAGGGGCGGTTAAAAATTATGAAGTGTTCACAAAAAAGACCTGTGTACAGGGGTGTGTAGGATGTTGTCCACAATAGTAACTACAGTATATAAAGGATACAATCTTGGACCGATTAAAATGGAACGCAGATGTCCCTTTCCTCCTAAATCAAGGATGAAGCCAAGTGAAGGCGATAATACGCCATGTTCACATTATTATTATTATTATTTTATTTTTTTGGGGGGGGGAAGGGGGGGGGCGTGGGAGGGATGGTCTCAAATTTTTACTTAGTCCAAGATTCTAGCATTTTACTAAAACAAATGTCTTGACTAATTTGGTAACTCTTTACTAACAAAAGAACAACACAAATCACCCAAAATATAAAATAAAATACTACTGTAGACATCTTATGCCACTTGATGGGAGTGCAACAAAAGGTTGCACATACTAAAGTTCATTAATTACCTAACCTTCCATTTTTGAAAAATAAATACTCACAAAACGGCTGTTAATGGATTTGAAGTTTGTCCTAAAAAAGTTGACTAACCACAAACAGTTTCAATGTAATAGAGGAAAAAAAGGCACATTAGGTTGCTTTGGACCATACAATGTAAAGTACCGGGCAAAAGTAACTTGACAGTCTCTTTCGAGTCTCGATTCTTGACTGTAGCCTCAATCTTTGATTCTCACGAGTATAGAGGATCGAGAATGGAGGAACGACAATCAAGAATCGAGTCGAGAATGAAGTCAAACGAATCGAGAAACTAATGACTGTGTCACTTGACTGATTCCTCCATAGACTAAAAGCACAAACGCAACTGGGAATATGAATGAAACATAAATTTGTCATTTAAGTACTACTGTATACCGTAAGCCTTCTTTACACACGAATTCTGATTCAGTACCAGTTGGTCTGTATTCAAGTGTAACACTGAAAACAGGCTCAATATTCTTTTGTGGATACTGTAATTGCTTTGATTTTACATAAATGACACTATTCTCCTGTAAATCTCTTGAAAGAGAAATTGATCCTCGTGCTTATCAGGACAATTTAAGCAATGTTATTGTTTCAGTACCTGAAAAATTCACGGTGTTTCAATGGGAAATGGGCTAAATAACCCATTTCAATGGGATGCCATTGAAGCCACCTAAATTGTTTAGGTACAAACTGTACTGTATCTATAAGGGACATTAATTTTTGCGTATTATTGTCCTGATCAGCGCAAGGATAACGCCTCCCTTTCAGCTAAATGTTCATGCATAACCCACACTGCAATAATTACACATTGTATTTTGTAAATGTCTTATCTCTACATTGTGGTTTCTGTGATGTGTGCTTGTACATGTAACATATAAGTCACAGTAGACGAGGTGACTAATCAGCTCTCAAAGTGTTCTCCTCAGGATTTTGTCTTAGGGAGTCCCAGGGAAAAATAGGGGCCCTGCAGGAGCTGAAGTGGGACAAAGTGACTTGCACTTCATGACAAGGGTGGGAAAAAAATCCTTTGTGATTTATCTCTTTCAAAGTCATCAAGGAACGTTCAAACTGGAACTCTTGCAATGGCGGGCCTTCAACAACATTGTAAATGCATTTGATTTATTTGCCTTGATACGGATTTTACAGGTCATATTTTTTTGTTGGCATCATAGGCAAGCCATGTGTATTTCGGAAGCCATTCACTTCTGAAAACACAGTCTTTCTTCAGTAAAAAAGCTTTTTGATCTTTGCTTGCTACGTTGTCTTCTCATTATCATCTTTACCAGCGTTTCGGTGAATCCTCTACACTTTTAGGGCGAAGGAATTTTTATTGGTTTACTAACTTAGAACAGACACCTATAAACCGATGCTTACAACTTCCCGCACCCTACAAGAGACTCATCGACGACATCAACAGACAAACAACACACTGATTTATTCTCACAGTACTACCCAACGTATTCTACGATACACGTACTGACCTTAGACCTGTAGACGGATCGAAACGCACCTATCACTGTTTAGTCTTCCCAGCCAATTACATCTATAGGCTCAACTGACAGTCGATCAATAACATCACGAATAAGCTGACCAATGACATCTACGACCGGAGTTCTTATAGTATCTGACGTTACACAAATCACTTGACTCTGAAGATGACTTCCTCTCAGGTTGTCGAAACGTCAGTCAATGTCATCTCAAACAGTCCTTCTCAGGACAACACTCACCCCGACGATCGTACTTTACTTAATAGTATGGCTATTACCGCTTGAACGTTCAAGAATGAATTATTCAGGCTTTACTTTCGTTACTGCTCAAGTAACAATAATTTGTGACTGCAACGATCAGCATTAAACTTGATTCTCTCCGCAGTCCAAATATATATGGCTCGCATATATTAACTTTCGTTGTAGCAGTATCGTTATTCAATGGCTGTCTGTTGAAGCCACTGTGTGACCAAGTCTTAAAATCTTGCTAGCCAAATGTTCGTGAAGCTGTCGAAATTTTATCAAAATTTATGCCAATCTTGTTGGTTCAGTGATTCTCGCGAGACGAGTGCCACGTCTCTGGAGATGAGATTCTCATCTCGTAAGAAACAAGGCGAGTCTGGTAACTTACGTGTGAGTACTGGTCATGACGAAGGATAAAAAAACGCTAAATAAGGAGAGACACTGTTTAAAAAAAAAATTTTTTTGAATGTTTGGTGTGTTTAGAACATGACCAGCGGCATGACCTCACCAAATATCACATGCGCGCACGGAATATGCGCAGAAACTTTCCAATCTCGTCCCCAGATTCCTCAAGCCGTTTCTGGAAATCCCGATAACGAAGAACATTTCGGGCCCGAAAGCTATTGGTGAACCTACAATTCACTTGTTTTGAAAAGCTGGTCTTTTAGTATGTTTTCACGATAACAAAAAGGAAAATGGTTGTGAACTTCGCTGACTCAAAATCTCTCCATTCTGCGGACACAAAGGGAATTGTAGCACATGAAAGTTTCGATTCTTCCGAAAAACGGGCCCCTGGGGAATCCTGAAACTCTTGGGCGCATTTCGGGTGACATAGAACGCTTTGTATCTTGAACAAAGATATTATACAAAAAAAGGCTTCAAGTCATTTATTTTCGAAGGTCTTGAAAACTACCTATTGGCATTTATACTTTCCTCCAGTTGTATATGCAAATAAAGTTGAAGTTATAAAGTTACCCCGGGTGCCAGTGGAATTTTTCTTCAAGGTCGGAGAGAACGCTCAGCCATTCCAAATCAACGGTCGAGGATGACTTTCAAATTCGATAAACGATTTTCGTCCTCGACCGTTGATTTGGAATCCTTGGGCGTTCTCCTTCCGACCTTGAAAAATAATTACTCTGGCACCTAGGGTTCTTGTAAACATGTTTGAAGATCAAATTTTCAGACCGAATAAGGCGATCTCATTTTCTAAGACTATTTTTCGAGGCTGAAAAAAGTTATAGGGGCTATTCAGAAACTGAGGTCCCTAGCTCCATAAAGCTAAGTCTCGGTTACTGGAATTAATTTACCGATAATAAAAAAAGCTCAAGACTCTTGGCTTTTAACTTTCAACCTCGTTCCCAGTGTCTCTCTATCGTCGAGAGACAAATAACAAAGGAGGCAGAGAAGAGAGGCCCTGGGAACGAGGTTGCTTAACTTTTGTTTTCCTTCAGCATAAACTTGCATTGTTAATTATGCGCTGTTTAATAAGACACGGCCTACGAGTTTATTAAACGGCTTCAAAAACACTCCACAAAAGCGTGTCCGAACAAAAGTTCATCTTGTGAGAGTTGCACATTGGCATACAAGAAGAACAAAGTATTCCTTATTAGCTTTATGTAAAGAATTCTAATGAGGAGTGTTTTAGCAGATTTTGCCTACAATACTCAAGCGAAAACTCGAACTTTATGATATTGGCACATTGGCCAGCCAAGCCACGGTGCCATTTCTTTATCATTATTGAAGCCATCCCATGGGTTTTGGGGAAGAAGTGAACATGGCTCATTTGAACTGGGGGAAACAAGGGAACAAGGGAAATCATTTTAGGGATCAAGAAGCTGAGAACAAGTTTGGAACTAATTTCGGCAACAAAGGAACACAAGCATACTTCAGTATAAATGACACGCTTAACGCACACGGTGGAAATGAACATAGCGAACAAATTTAAACTTCGCATTACTATGTGTGTAGCAATATACATCATCACAAGTGAGGGTTAAATGATCTGCATCAATTTTTAAAAATGCTAGAAGATAAAAGAGAAGCACTGGTAACTAGGTTGTAGTAGAAATTACAATCATAGCTTAATATTATAATATGGCAGTCAGAAGAGAAACAGTTTTACACTACCAACGTTTACACTGAATGTTGGATTTAAGTTCTGAATCAACAATGTCTTTTTTTTTTATTTTACAATGAAGGCCAGACCTTCCATTTGCCAAAATCTCAAAATTGTCCCATTTGATGTTGTGACCGGTGGAAATGACATGATCTGCAAGAGTGGAGCTGTGACCAGCTGTACATGTCGGGAGAGCCTTGTAATGCGTCCCATCTTCCTGTCACACAATCTCCGTTTGGTTTTTCCAATGAAAAAAGCGTCACAATCCTAACAACTAGCTTTGTAAATTATCCTAGATTACTGTGAACGACTAAAACGATCTTTGTAAGGAAACAGAGATTAAATCCGGTAAGTATTCTGGAAAATTACCTTATGATTGACAAAACCATAAAATTTTCTAACACAAGATTTGAGGCGTCGTTCGATGAAATCACTTTGTAAGCCTAAAGCCGTGTTCACATTAAGCCTCGAATATGATCGAATTATGAGTTCACATCAAACAATGCAATTACAGTCTCTGATTATAATTGGATTATAATAATTTCAAACAACCTCAAGGAGGTTGTTTGAAGTAATTACAGTGCGTAATTGAACTGAATGGCGAGCACGT
Source organism: Montipora foliosa (assembly GCF_036669935.1). Lineage (NCBI taxonomy): Eukaryota > Metazoa > Cnidaria > Anthozoa > Scleractinia > Acroporidae > Montipora > Montipora foliosa. Next base: position 22,895 of record NW_027179730.1, on the reverse strand, counting down.
GGTGGTATGAACAGACGAAACTTCTAATCGCTTTATGGAACGAAGGTTTGGATTTGTCTTGTTCTATTCTCAGAAGCTATCCTTGGTTCTCTTCTCGCCTCAAGCACATGATGGTGATGATAATCGCGGAAGCCACACGATATGGCGCCATTTTGTCTCACACTGCGAGGTTACCGTGCCTATAGGCCACTTCGGAAAATACCATAATACTCTTTGTTTGTCCCCCCAAATTTTGCATAAGCATTGTTTCCAGTTCCTCTTAGGACTTACAATGGTCCCAAGAGAAAACAAAAACAATGCTTATTCAAAATTTGGGGGGACAGACAATAAGTTTTATGGTATTTTCCAAAGTGGCCTATTGTATTTGAATTTTCGCAAATGTGAACAGAACCATAATTAAATAAAATTAAATGGTGTAAAATAGCCTGAATAGACCAATTTCGATATATTAAAATTCAGTCGAAAACAAAAGGCATCATCTCGAGGCTCTGGGGAATAAACTCATGCAAATCCTTATATGTATTCCCCAGAGCCTCGAGATGATGTCTTTTGTTCAGGACTGAATTTTAATATATCGAAATTGGTCTATTATAGTTCAGTTGATCATAATCAACGTTGAGTGGGAACACGGCTTAAATAAGGTAATACAATGACAACATTCTTCTTTGATACAGTGCTTACAGGTTCAGAAGATCTGTGTGAAAATTTCTTTCGTACGTCATTCAAACGTTTTCAGAAAGAGATGCCTGTAGTAAGGCAGTTGTGGAGTAACTTAAAAATCTGACTAGTGCGATGCAGTCGTTGTTGATGGAAAAGAGTTGGAAGTCGTTAGCACCGCCAAGTTACTGGGGCTTACTATGAGCTCCCAATTAACTTGCAAAGCGCACATAGAGGAAATAGTCAATAGGATGTACTTCTCGGTGCTCGCCTGGCCAAATTTAAAGTTATGGAGAGGCTATTGCGGAGGCCCACATTCACGCTCTAAGTTTTTATGGCGAGGAAATATTTCGCATTGTTTTAAAATCATTAATTAGAAAGACAGCAAGCTAAATAAGCTGCAGACTGACACTGTTAATTCAACTTCCTCACTCCGGCAGAGTGAATAATAATTGGAGTCCTGATAAGGAAAACGAGTGTCTTGAAGAATCAGAGGAGCCTGGTAACGAACAATTGGACCTGAAGAGGAAAACGAGTTTCATGAACTGTGTAAGGATGAAGATGACGAGGAGGTTTCTGATCGGAGAACAGATTAAAAAAGGACAAATATCATGAAGAGCGAGAGGATCGAGGTAATCATTCAAGAATTCGCCATTTTCGCAAATCCCATAACACAGTTCATTTTGTCGGGTTATTTCCATTAAAACAGTGGATATCCAGTTCACTGAAGCATGATACAGTCCCGAGAGTAATAATTAAATTGCATTGTTTTAATGTAAAGAACCTCTAAAACGTATAGCATTATGGGATGGGAAAATAGTCTGTTGGTCGCTTTCAAAAATACCATAATAGTCTTTGATTGCTGAACCAAATTTTGCATAAGCATTATTTTTACTCTCTCTTGAAACCATTTTAAGTCTCAAGAGAAACTGTAAACAAATTTTGGAGGGAAGACAAAAAGTATTATAGTATTTTGAAAGTGGCCTATTGGATATTGAAGTGGAGCCTGATAAGGAAAACGATATTTATGAAGAATCAGACCACCGAGATGGCGAGGAATCGAATATTGGTTAAAGACCTGATGAGGATAACGATATTTATGAAGAGTCAGACGACCGAGATGACGGAGAATCGAATACTGGTTGGAGACGTGATGAGGAAAACGATATTTATGAAGAGTGAGATGACTGAGATGGCGAGGAATCGAATACTGGTCGGAGACCTGATAAGGAAAACGATATTTATGAAGAGTCAGACGACCGAGATGTCAGGAAATCAAACACTGGTTGAAGACCCAATAAGGAAAACGATATTTATGAAGAGTCAGACGACCGAGATGGCGAGGAATCGAATACTGGTCGCAGACCTGATGAGGAAAACGATATTTATGAAGAGTCAGATGACTGAGATGACAGGAAATCGAATACTGGTTGGAGACCTGATAAGGACAACGATATTTATGAAGAGTCAGACGACCGAGATGACAGGAAATCGAACACTGGTCGGAGACCTGATAAGGAAAGCGATATTTATGAAGAGTCAGACGACTGAGATGGCGAGGAATCGAATGCTGGTCGGACACCTGTTGAGGAAAACGATATTTATGAAGAGTCAGACGACCGAGATGAAGAGGAATCGAATAGTGGTTGGAGACCTGACAAGGAAAACGATATTTATGAATAGTCAGACGACCGAGATGACAGGAAATCGAACACTGGCTGGAGACCTGATAAGGAAAACGACATTTATGAAGAGTCAGACGACCCAAATGACAGGGAATCGAATACTGGTTGGAAACCTGGTAAGGAAAACGATATTTATGAAGAGTCAGACGACCGAGATGACAGGAAATCGAACACTGGTTGGAGACCTGATGAGGAAAACGATATTTATAAAGAGTCAGACGACCGAAATGACACGGAATCAAATACTGGTTGGAGACCTGATAAGGAAAACGATATTTATAGTCAGACGACTGAGATGGTGAGGAATCGAATACTGGTCGGAGACCTAATAAGGAAAGCGATATTTATGAATAGTCAGACGACCGGGATGACAGGAAATCGAACACTGGTTGGAGACCTGATAAGGAAAACGATATGAAGAGTCAGACGACCGAGATGAAAGGGAATCGAATACTGGTCCGACACCTGATAAGGAAAGCGATATTTATGAAGAGTGAGACGACCGAGATGACAACGAATCGAATACTGGTTGGAGACCTGATGAGGAAAACGATATTTATGAAGAGTCAGACGACCGAAATGACAAGGAATAAAATACTGGTTGGAGACCTGATAAGGAAAGCGATATTTATGAAGAGTCAGACGACCGAGATGACAGGAAATCGAACGCTGGTTGGAGACCTGATGAGGAAAACGACATTGATGAAGAGTCAGACGACCGAAATGACAGGGAATCAAATACTGGTTGGAGACCTGATAAGGAAAATAATATTTATGAAGAGTCAGACGACTGAGATGAAAGGAAATCGAACACTGGTTGGAGACCTGATAAGGAAAAAAATATTTATGAAGAGTCAGACGACCCAGATGACACGGAATCGAATACTGGTTGGAGACCTGATAAGGACAACGATATTTATGAAGAGTCAGACGATCGAGATGACAGGGAATCGAATACTGGTCGGAGACCTGATGAGGAAAACGATATTTATGAAGAGTCAAACGACCGAAATGACAGGGAATCGAACGCTAGTTGGAGACCTGATAAGGAAAGCGATATTTATGAAGAGTCAGACGACCGAGAAGGCGAGGAATCAAATACTGGTTGGAGACCTGATGAGGAAAACGAAATTTATGAAGAGTCAGATGACCGAGATGACAGGGAATCGAATACTGGTCGGAGACCTGATAAGGAAAACGATATTTATGAAGAGTCAGACGACCGAGATGACACGGAATCGAATACTGGTTGGAGACCTGATGAGGAAAACGATATTTATAGTCAGACGACTGAGATGGTGAGGAATCGAATACTGGTCGGAGACCTAATAAGGAAAGCGATATTTATGAATAGTCAGACGACCGGGATGACAGGAAATCGAACACTGGTTGGAGACCTGATAAGGAAAACGATATGAAGAGTCAGACGACCGAGATGAAAGGGAATCGAATACTGGTCCGACACCTGATAAGGAAAGCGATATTTATGAAGAGTGAGACGACCGAGATGACAACGAATCGAATACTGGTTGGAGACCTGATGAGGAAAACGATATTTATGAAGAGTCAGACGACCGAAATGACAAGGAATAAAATACTGGTTGGAGACCTGATAAGGAAAGCGATATTTATGAAGAGTCAGACGACCGAGATGACAGGAAATCGAACGCTGGTTGGAGACCTGATGAGGAAAACGACATTGATGAAGAGTCAGACGACCGAAATGACAGGGAATCAAATACTGGTTGGAGACCTGATAAGGAAAATAATATTTATGAAGAGTCAGACGACTGAGATGAAAGGAAATCGAACACTGGTTGGAGACCTGATAAGGAAAAAAATATTTATGAAGAGTCAGACGACCCAGATGACACGGAATCGAATACTGGTTGGAGACCTGATAAGGACAACGATATTTATGAAGAGTCAGACGATCGAGATGACAGGGAATCGAATACTGGTCGGAGACCTGATGAGGAAAACGATATTTATGAAGAGTCAAACGACCGAAATGACAGGGAATCGAACGCTAGTTGGAGACCTGATAAGGAAAGCGATATTTATGAAGAGTCAGACGACCGAGAAGGCGAGGAATCAAATACTGGTTGGAGACCTGATGAGGAAAACGAAATTTATGAAGAGTTAGATGACCGAGATGACAGGGAATCGAATACTGGTCGGAGACCTGATAAGGAAAACGATATTTATGAAGAGTCAGACGACCGAGATGACACGGAATCGAATACTGGTTGGAGACCTGATGAGGAAAACGATATTTATGAAGAGTCAGACGACCGAAATGACAAGGAATCGAATACTGGTTGGAGACCTGATAAGGAAAGCAATATTTATGAAGAGTCAGACGACTGAGATGACAGGAAATCGAACACTGGTTGGAGACCTGATAAGGAAAGCGATATTTATGAAGAGTCAGACGACCGAGAAGGCGAGGAATCAAATACTGGTTGGAGACCTGATGAGGAAAACGAAATTTATGAAGAGTCAGATGACCGAGATGACAGGGAATCGAATACTGGTCGGAGACCTGATAAGGAAAACGATATTTATGAAGAGTCAGACGACCGAGATGACACGGAATCGAATACTGGTTGGAGACCTGATAAGGACAACGATATTTATGAAGAGTCAGACGATCGAGATGACAGGGAATCGAATACTGGTCGGAGACCTGATGAGGAAAACGATATTTATGAAGAGTCAAACGACCGAAATGACAGGGAATCGAACGCTAGTTGGAGACCTGATAAGGAAAGCGATATTTATGAAGAGTCAGACGACCGAGAAGGCGAGGAATCAAATACTGGTTGGAGACCTGATGAGGAAAACGAAATTTATGAAGAGTCAGATGACCGAGATGACAGGGAATCGAATACTGGTCGGAGACCTGATAAGGAAAACGATATTTATGAAGAGTCAGACGACCGAGATGACACGGAATCGAATACTGGTTGGAGACCTGATGAGGAAAACGATATTTATAGTCAGACGACTGAGATGGTGAGGAATCGAATACTGGTCGGAGACCTAATAAGGAAAGCGATATTTATGAATAGTCAGACGACCGGGATGACAGGAAATCGAACACTGGTTGGAGACCTGATAAGGAAAACGATATGAAGAGTCAGACGACCGAGATGAAAGGGAATCGAATACTGGTCCGACACCTGATAAGGAAAGCGATATTTATGAAGAGTGAGACGACCGAGATGACAACGAATCGAATACTGGTTGGAGACCTGATGAGGAAAACGATATTTATGAAGAGTCAGACGACCGAAATGACAAGGAATAAAATACTGGTTGGAGACCTGATAAGGAAAGTGATATTTATGAAGAGTCAGACGACCGAGATGACAGGAAATCGAACGCTGGTTGGAGACCTGATGAGGAAAACGACATTGATGAAGAGTCAGACGACCGAAATGACAGGGAATCAAATACTGGTTGGAGACCTGATAAGGAAAATAATATTTATGAAGAGTCAGACGACTGAGATGAAAGGAAATCGAACACTGGTTGGAGACCTGATAAGGAAAAAAATATTTATGAAGAGTCAGACGACCCAGATGACACGGAATCGAATACTGGTTGGAGACCTGATAAGGACAACGATATTTATGAAGAGTCAGACGATCGAGATGACAGGGAATCGAATACTGGTCGGAGACCTGATGAGGAAAACGATATTTATGAAGAGTCAAACGACCGAAATGACAGGGAATCGAACGCTAGTTGGAGACCTGATAAGGAAAGCGATATTTATGAAGAGTCAGACGACCGAGAAGGCGAGGAATCAAATACTGGTTGGAGACCTGATGAGGAAAACGAAATTTATGAAGAGTTAGATGACCGAGATGACAGGGAATCGAATACTGGTCGGAGACCTGATAAGGAAAACGATATTTATGAAGAGTCAGACGACCGAGATGACACGGAATCGAATACTGGTTGGAGACCTGATGAGGAAAACGATATTTATGAAGAGTCAGACGACCGAAATGACAAGGAATCGAATACTGGTTGGAGACCTGATAAGGAAAGCAATATTTATGAAGAGTCAGACGACTGAGATGACAGGAAATCGAACACTGGTTGGAGACCTGATAAGGAAAGCGATATTTATGAAGAGTCAGACGACCGAGAAGGCGAGGAATCAAATACTGGTTGGAGACCTGATGAGGAAAACGAAATTTATGAAGAGTCAGATGACCGAGATGACAGGGAATCGAATACTGGTCGGAGACCTGATAAGGAAAACGATATTTATGAAGAGTCAGACGACCGAGATGACACGGAATCGAATACTGGTTGGAGACCTGGCAAGGAAAACGATATTTATGAAGAGTGGAGTGAGAAACGGGGAAGAGAAACGATTGGGAAATACGTCTGCGTTTGCAGGCTAACGACCAAGATGACAGGGAATCGAATACTTGTTGAAGACCTGATGAGGAAAACGAATTCCACGAGGAGTTAAAGAAGCCCAACTGGAAACAAGGAAATTTTTTACATTTCCATAGCTTTGTGATAGTAACACCATTAAAATAAATTTGAAACTCACGAGGAAACTTTTTAATGCGCAGTTGTGTTCTTTACAGTTATCTACAGACCACTTTCATTCTTTTGTATTTATGTTAATTAGACCTCTTTCCCTCATTTTGAATTTGCTCGTTGTAGCGAGGCTAGGAAAGCTTATTAGCATTAACATAGAAGAATATTTTATTTGGCCACCATTATGAAAAAAATCTATACATGATGATGTGATTTCACTGTAAGTTACAACTCCAAAATCTAAACAAAGCAGTTTCAAGAGGCCATTTCCGAGTTCATGTCTGCCTCCTCTTCAGAGCGAGGTTAACTTCACATCTGAATGAAAACTAATTAAGGACTGTGCCTGCTAATTCAAAGGTATTTTTGCGCGGTTTATTGAATATGCGGGAAATGCAGATCTTAACAAGTGTTATTGAAATCCAAAAAGAAAATTGGGGGTAACCACGCATTTTTCAAAGATAATTAATCAACAATATTTTAAAAAATCTTTCAAAGACAAAGCAATGAATGGCATTCTTTTCCAAAGTGAAGCTTAATGATCTCTGAAAAATGCGTGGTTACCCCCAATTTTCTTTTTGGATACCAAAAGCACTTGCAAAATTCTGCTTTCTCCGCATGGTTTTGAACCGCGCAAAAATATCCCTGTATTAATAAGCACCACTCATAGGAAATCCGAGTATCTTGAGATGCGCAGAACGTATGCGCAATAACAATAGTAGGCACCGTTCTTAAATTATTTTTCATTCTTATGTAAAGTAGAACTTTATTACCATCACAAAAACTTCGCAGTTAGACTCGCTTTGAAGAGGAGGCAAACATGAACTCGGAAATGACATGCGCATGCGCCGGAATGCTGAATGATCTTCTAAAAATTGACCACTGTAGAGAAAAGCTGACATTTCAACATTGGTCCGTTTTCAGATGCCACACAAACTGAAGTACGACAAAAACGAACTTGTTTTCACTACTAGTCTTTTTTGTGGGCGAGGAATAAAGAAAACACGTCCTAGAAAATTTGAAAATTCTTTGTCGTCAACTCTTTTCCTTCCAACCAAGGGGTAATTGGCACCAAACAGACAAAAAAGGAATTAGAATTGGTTGGGTGGTCATTGTTTGGGCCTCTCTCGGAGTTGAAGGTAAAATAAAATCGGAATTTCGTTTCATTCCCAAGTATGTGTCCCTCGATTGACCAAAAGAATTTTTGTTGACTAAAAATTGGCCTACTTGCATTGCAGGGTCTACAACTTGCATGTGATACAAGTGATTCTGTCAGTATTGATGTGCTGATAGGAACAGATTATTACCGGTCTTTCTTCACTGGGAATATCATTAAGGGAGATCCCTATGGACCAGTAGCCCTTGCAACCAATTTGGTTGGGTTTTGTCAGGACCAACTGTGAGCTCAAAGTTGACAAGGTCATGCACAGTGAATTTGAGTTCAATGCATGTGTTAAAGATAGAGTCCACAGAGATAAGTGATATAAACGATGATCTGCAGAAATTTTGGGACTTAGAAACTTTGGGCATTAAGGGACATGAAACTTCAGTCTATGACAAGTTTTCAAATGACATCACATTTACTGGGAAGAGATACCAGGTCAAGTTACCTTACAATCAACTCATGTTACCAGACAATTATACGGTGGCATTGCGTAGACTGACAACAACAATTAAGTAACCTCAAGAACCAACCAGAAATTCTAAGGCAGTATGATGGTGTGATCAGAGAGAAAATGCACAGTGGTGTCGTTGAAATGGTACCACATGATCAAATACTACCGCCTGGAGATGTTCTCTATCTTCCACACAGGAGAGTTGTGAGACGTGACAGAGATACAGCTAAAGGGAGAAGTTGTATATGATACCTCATCTAAAGTGTTTGAGCCTAGTTTAAATGACTGTCTCTACATTGGACCTTCCTCTTAGTCCCTTGTTATTTGACATTTTGCTGAGATTGAACCTGAACACAGGGACTTTGTGAGATTTTTATGGGTCAAAGATCCAAACAAGGAAAGTCCGGAGGTCATGGCATTATGTTTTGCACATGTGGTGTTTGGTGTAAACTTAAGTCCTTTCATTCTAAATGACATAATCAGACACCATTTGAACACATGTTTGCCAGTTTACAGTGCACTTGCAAGAGAGCTGTTGAAGACTTTATATGTTGATGACTATGTCTCTGGAAATGGTGATGTGGATAGTGTGTTCAAATTGTCTAAGGAGATAAAGCTCTGCCTTAAGTCAGGCGGCTTCAATATGAGAAAGTGGAGTAGCAATTCAGGAAGTGTGCTGAGATAACTGGAAAAAAAATGAAGCTTTCAGTGAGGTTTTTGAAAAGAGCAATAGAGCTAGAGTTGAAGATGAAGACGAAGGCTCCTCTAAATCAGTTTTAACGCAAAGCACAGAAAACCTTACCTTACCTTTTACCTTGGAACCCAACCCCATTCTCGTCACCAGAGCCTTGGATCGACCCAAGGCTCTGGAAAACCTGCTCACTCCTCGTGCTAACATGAATGCACCAATTAGAGACGCTTTTGATTGTTCTTCACGAAAATCATTGAGAGGACACTTTGTTTCAAGGTTCCCTAGAGATTTTCCCTCCCTCAGTCAAGAGAAGAGCTCTGGGGTCGAGATTGAACCCAGCCCAAGATGAACTGATTTACGATTTGAAGAAGACAGTAGGAGATGTAGATGCCCAACTAGCAACAAGAAGATTGATTCTCAGTACAGCTACAAGATTTTTTGACCCCTTGGGATTGGTAGCTCCAGTCATTCTTCCATTCGAGATGATGTGTCAGAAACTTTGCAAGGGTGGAAAAGACCGGGACGAGTTGGTTGATGCTGAACTCAATCACCAACGCCTGGCGACTCTATCGGATTTGAGACAGGCTGGAAGAGTGAGCTTTAAGAGATGTTATGCTGAGGGATTGAATGGAGACAAGGTCAAGTCAGTCCAACTTCACTGTTTTGCTGATGCATCGGAAAGGCTTATGGAGCTGTGGTCTACATTAGAGTAGAGTATGAGGCAAGGGTGGAATGTCAGATAGTATCTTCGAACACAAGAGTTGCACCATTAGCTAAACAAACTATCCCTCCTCTGGACTTGATGTCCAACTTAACTGCGTCCAGATTGTTGAAGAGTGTGTGTCAAGCATTAGAATTGGCGATCTGTTTAACTGGACAGATTCTATGATTTCACGGTGGTGAATCACAAACACTGGCAAGAGGTACAAGCCGTTTGTCGAGAATCGAAAAGGAATTCACCCCCTGAGCAGTGGAGGTACTTTTCCAAAGCAGACAATCCAGCTGACATAGCGTCCAGAGGAATCAAGTCTACAGAATTGAAAAAAAAAAGCTTGTGGTTACATCGCCCCGACTTCCTGTCTAAGAGTAGTGAGCAGTGGCCAGTTCAACTGACAGTTGTACCAGTCAGAGAAGAGTTGAGTGAACAGAAATCCTCTAAACCAGCTGTTTTCAGCTTAGT
>NW_027179730.1:0-10000 GCF_036669935.1 Montipora foliosa | reverse complement strand
TACGAAAAAATTTAGAATTGGTGCCTGTAAGTCCAGTTTTCAACAGCTTCACGAGAATACCAACTGATAGAAAACAAAACCAAACTGAAACATATCTTCTAACAAACAATAAAACATTAATGGCTTTAGGAGCCAAATAAGTTAAATCTTCAGTTAAGCATAAATTTAAATCATTCTCATTTTTCATCTTTATATAATCACAATTTGTAATACAGTTTTCGCAAGCCCTATATACGGCTAATGTAGCCCCCATCCCCCACCCCCAGGCATACCCCGGGCATTTGACAAGAGGATAGCTCTGCATAGTAGGGAATTTGACACGAAAGAAAACCCGTACTTTGTACCGAGCGGTAGCTTGTCTTTACTTTTTTTTACCAAAAAATTCCCTTAAAGTCTCGAATGAGGATAAATCCAACCGTAAAGCGTTTGTGGGCGCTATTAAACTTTGTTGAACTTTTATTGAAAGGTAAGTAATCTTGACCTTTTTCTTCATTTTTGCCATTTTATATCATCAGTATGTCGTGACGGCATGCTTCATCGATTTGCTCGATTGTTCATCAATCGTATTTGTTTACATATTATTGAAACATCAGTTTGTCAAAACTACAGTAGGTGAATCCTTCTGGAATGACTATTGACGCAAGTTTAACATCAACGGTTAACTGTTCAAATAAAATTAAAAATAATAATAAACGTTTCATAACAACGGCCAAACTTGCTTCTTGCACGGAGGGTGGGGTATTTCACGCTCTGTGTGAGGCACTAAGGGACCGTTCATTTTTTGTGAGAAAGGGGGGGCTGGTGGGATTTGGGGGGGGCCACTAAAAAAAAAATTGGCTTGAAAGGGGGGGGCCGGCGGAAAAAAAAGAAGGAAAAGGGGGGGTTGGACGAAAAAATTAAATTAAAAATAGGATAAGAGATTTTACAAATTGAGGAAAAAATTGACCTCTTTTATTTATAACAAATATACTAAAACATTTCCAGGGTATTCAAGAAAACTTCTCAACAGCTTTTTATATATTTTATAATAGCAGTGAACGTACCATAATAACAGTCTTGAATAGTAACAACTTTCTTTTCATTCATAAAAATGTTGTTGTCAAGCGCATATTAAACAAAGACCAATAATTTGAGTCCTGTAATTGGAACTGACCTCCTTACCAAGGCTTTTTCTGGGAAATTTCTGTAGTTTTCTTGTGGAGTAAAGGTAGGACAAGTTTGTTCTTTTTGTTGTGAATGGACTGGACCACCTATAGGGAGATGCCCCAAACCATTTCCTGATCATGCCTGCCTTCCAAAGTACCACTACCTTCCTTATCAGCAGACCCCAAATGAGGGGCGTGATCCAGATGATTGGCAACCAAGAGTCCAGTTGAAAGAGGCGCATGCCAGTGGTAGCGTAGTTTTGTCTGGCCCAGAGAGCGTAGCTAGATTTGGAGACAAATTCATTGTGCAACCAAAGTTTGTGGTTGACTATCTCCAGCATCTTGAGGTCATGGAGTTCAAAAAAAAGAAGAGACTGGAGGAAAGGGCAAGGGAAAGTAGGGAGGCAAGAGAAAAGTCCTATGAAGGTTATCATTGAGCTAATTTGTATGAAGATGCCACCAAGCTAAAAAAGCTCCATGTGCCAGAATTGAACAAATACTTAAAACATCATGGGCTATTAAAACAGCATCAGAAGAGCAACAAGAATGACAAAGTGAAGACAATTATGGGACACTTCTTGCGAATGAATACTCTCAGAACTGGACAAGCCGAAGTGGGAGGCAGGAATGAATCAGGTCAACTAAACAGCAGTGATGAAAGCAGTGAGGGAGAGGAAACTGATGATGACTACAAGAGTGATGCCCCTGACTCTGAGGACGACTCAAATGATGTCGTTCTTGCTTTTATCGCCTAAGATGAGGAATACGCAGACGAGCGGCCAGCTACAACATGCTCAGGACGAGCTGTAACAAGTGGTGGGGCATTTGACGGTGTAAACTGGCAACATGGGGGGGGGGGGGGGGAGTTGATCATATCATTTTGTAAAGGTCAAATGCCCAAGGGTTTGCCAGGGGGTGGGAGAGGGAGGATGGGCCCTCTTGGAATTGATTGATACATAACAAAACAATCACAGCCTTTAGAGAAAATTAATTACATAAAGAGAACTTAAAGATGGAATTACAAAGAGTCATTACCAACCCCTAATTTTTCTTTCAAAGCTTCATGACGATGATCCACCGACCATAAAGGTGGGAGGTACTTTGGGTGCACGGTATCAACAAAGTGCTTTCTCCACATCTTTTCAAATTCTTACACTCGAAGTAACAGCGAGACCGTGGTTGCACTTGCAACCTCTTCGCTGGACAAGAACAAAACATATCTTTCCATTGTTCTGTTTCGGTACACCTTAACGGCGAAAGCACACCGTCAGAAAGGAATTTCATCCAAATGTTTAACTGAAGTGGCAGTCAGTCAATAATTCAGACCAATTCCACAGAACGGTGGTTTTCGTAGTATGAAAGGTGAAAATGTTGAGCCTTGTTCCCAGGGTCTATCCTCTCCCCTTTCCCAAGAGAAGGAGAAGAGACCTTGGAAACTAGGTGGTTCGCACTTATTCATTGGTCAATGGCAATATTATTCAACAATAAGAGTGTGGGGCTGTTACAAAGATGAGTATTAATTTACTCTTAAATAGTACTGTAGTAGGTTAGGTAGCACACACAGGAAGTGTGCAAAATGGCACATACTGCAATTATAGCAACAATTTGTAATTCAAATTCAAATTCAAATTCTTTATTCACACTACTCAAAGCATTTACACATAGTTTATTTAACAATTATTCGCCGAAGGAGAAGTGATTATCGGTGAATATTCACCGATAATCACTGAGCCTGAGGCGAATAATTGTTTTAGTATAAATACACAGGTGATTATTTCAAAAAAGAAAAAAAAAAAAAAACATTTCAACGCTAAAATCATCTGCACTTACAGTGGCAAAAGGACTACTGGCAGCCATTTTGTCCGTCGAGGTGATTATCAGCTGATAATCCAACATAGCGAGCCAAAGAGAGCGCGCGATTTTGTGTAATCACTTGTGTATTTATACTAAATTATAATAATAAAAAAAAAAGAAACGAATTTGTACAAAACAAATTGATGTCAGTTTTTCAAGCGTCTGCCCTCTTATTGACAATGAATTTTGTCACAACATTGTCAAAGTAGTCTGCGGATCCAATCGGCTATCGCCTCGTGGATCCACAGCTACTTTGACAATGTTATGACCAAAGTCATGATCAATAACAGGACAGATGCATGAAAAAGTGACATCAATTTGTTAATCTTACCCCCTTGGTCCATCAAAAATAATTAATAAGGTGATAATAGATGACATTCGGTTATAATTTCTTTTTTCGTCACTATCATAATGGTAATTTTTTGCCGCTCTTGAGAATTGCACATTCATTTTCCGTATACTACCTCCTATATAGTCTATTAGTTTTTCATGGTACAACTCAAAAAGGCATAATTATATTGTGTTTGATTCTACTGCTAAAAACTGAACATAACCCTGAAAATAGTAGATACTGTCTCTTGATTGAAAGGAAGTTAGATCGAGAGTATTTACACCTATGATACTCTATTATTTTAGTATGGTCTAGTAACAAGCAAAAGTTATGTACCATAAGACGGTTTCTCACCCAAACTCACAATGATTGAACTGGCACATCTAAATGCACTCAGTTGAGCACACAAGCAGCTTGACCTTAAAATACCTTCTTTACCGAACAGTGGATGTCAATGTTGGAACTCGCCAAATAAAGCTTTAACAAATACTTAATGACTCATGTGCCCAGCAGCTAATTTTAATCAAACAGAAAAACTTAATGTACATGCAAATTAAGCAGACCAACAGTAGCAACCTTTCCTCTCCAACAAATCTTGCTTGTTGAGGAGAAAAGATTGTGTGACAAGCTAAAATACTTTCTGCGCAGGAGCTTCACTACAGAGCATGCATAGTAACCATATACTACATCAATTGTAGAATATGAACTTACCCAGTGGTGCATTATACTTGATCGCCAGTTCCTTTCTGAGTTGGTCATCATGGTGATTAGCCAGGCAGTGACACTTTGGACATGTCAATAGAATATCATGCGAGTGATGATCTTTCATCACAAGTGGAAAGTGACGGCGGTAATCATGAGGAACAACATTCTTCCTCATATAACTTTCATCACTTCCACACACAACACAAACATTGTCTTTGAAATTGAGGTAGTAATAGTCTTCTGTGCCTGGTCTTCCCGCAGGTTCAAAATTTAGCTGGACTGTGTAAGGATCGAGGCTTGTAAGATGTCCGATTTAAAATAATAATCATTATTATAATTGTAATAATAATAATAACAATTTTAATTAGTTTTTATTATGAGCTTGACAATGAAGCAGATTAAAAACAAGTACATCCCAATCCAGAAGAGTCGAGAGAGTTCTGGAATAGAATTTGGAGTGACACTTAAGTGTGCACAAGAATAATGCGAAACGAAGGATTTGAGGAGTGAGGAGATATGCTCTGCCAGGAGGATATAGCAATCAATATGGACAAGCTTAGGATAATTCTTAAGAAGGTTCCTGATTGGAAATCTCCCAACCCTGACTTGGTCCAGGGATTCTGCTGAAGAACTTTAAAAGCGTTCATCACAGATTGGTTGAACAACTCAACCCTTGTTTGGAGGCAGGAAAAGTGCCCTTATGGATGACCAATGGAAGAACTCTCTGTTTATCAAGGAAGTAAGTTTGGGTAGTGTAGCTCACAACTTCAGGCTCATCACGTCCTCCATTGGCATTATAGCTGAAGATGCCTACTGGTACCTACCTGAGGAGCAAAAAGGAGCCCGCAAAAGATCTAGAGGGACCCACAATCTCCTGTTTATAGACAAGATAATTATGCAGAATGCTAGCTGGCAAGAAGAACCTTTTTATGGCTTGGATCGACTATCAAAAGGTGTATGACATGCTACCACACTCTTAGATAAAGGAATGTCTAGACATGTTTGGGATAGCAGATAACGTCGTGAAGAGGCTTCTTTCCAACAGTATGGAGAAATGGAGGATCAAGCTGTATTCTTCCTCAACAATGAGAGGTGAAATTGAGATCAAGAGGGGTATATTCCAAGGAGATTCCCTATCACCTCTGTTGTTTGTGGCCTCGTTGATACCGTTAAGGCTAATGCTAGGGAAGACCAAGTACAGATATTACCTCAACGGCAAACAAGTGAACCATCTACTTTACATGAATGATCTTAAGCTGTATGCAAAGTCTAAAACAGGTTTGGAATCCTGGTGAATCCTGTCCGAGCGTTCAGTGCGGATAATAGAGATGGACTTTGGGGTGACAAAATGTGCAAAGTTGGTAGTACATATGTGTACAGGAAAGATTGTCAAATCCAAGGGAATTAAATTGCCAGATGGCAAACCAGATCAAGAATCTGGAAGAGGGAGCCAGTTATAAATACTTGGGTTTCCTGGAGGCAGATGAGGTCCAGCAAAAATAAATGAAGATCAGCTTAATGAAAGAATACTTTAGAAGAGAGCGTAAGCTGTTACAATCAAAGCTGGGTGGCATCAATGTCATGGGCTATCTCTCTCTTAAGGTACATGTACTCAGCAAGTTTTATTGAATGGACCCGAGAAGAGTTGAGATCATTGGACAAAAGAACACGGAAAACACTAACTACGCATGGGGCGCTCCATCCAAGGGATAGCATAGTGCAATTATAGCTGCCAGGAAAAAGAGGTGGTATATAATTATTATAGATGACTTGTGTCAACAGAAGACTGTGTGGACCAAGCAATAATAGGGCTCACAAGCTATGTATCTGGGAGTGGAGAGAGGCTGCTGTCCACAGCATGGAAAGGAATGAAGAATGAATACTGCGAAGGAAAGTTGTGATGAGTTTAAGAAGAGGTAGACAGAAGAACAGATCAAGGAGGTGACAGAGAAGAAGCTCCATGGACATTTTCTGAGAGAGATGAAAGAAACAGCGAGTGAGAAAAGTTGAAAGTGGCTTCAGAAGTGCCACCTATAGAAGCAGACCAAAGGTCCTCTAATGGCAACACAGAGTCAATCTCTGAGAACAAAGGTGATTAAGGCCAAAATTGACAAGACACAAGAGGATTCACTTTGCAGATTATGCAAAAAAAGTGATGAAACTGTCAGCCATCTTGAGTGAATGTTCCAAATTTAGCACAGTCGGAATACAAGCGACAACATGATAATGTTGCAAAAGCAATACATTGGGGTCTCTGCAAACAGGTCAACATAGAGTGGAAAAAGTGGTACAAGCATAGCCCGGAATCAGTTGTTGAGAATGAGAACGCAAAGATCATTATTTTGGGACTTTGGCTCCCTTGCAATAGACCAGATATTGTAGTGGTCGATAAGAAGAAGAGAGTGTGTCAGAGAATTGACGTTGCTTGCCTAGGAGATAGTCGCATCCTGCTGAAAGAGGAAGAAAAAAATCAATGAGTATCGAGACCTTGCAAGGAAGGTACATGTAAAGGCCTTGTGGAAAATGAAGAAAGTGACTGTCATTCTGGTTGTAATAGGAGCATTGGGTAGAATTACGGAGAATTTTGAGGGCTGCATGAAGATGATTAATGTGGGCTTTGGGCATGGTGCGGAAGACATTCTTGCTAGGATTGACAAGAATCCTAAGAAGATTTCTGGAGTGCTGAGACTGCTTGTTGCATTCAGACAGGGACTCACCAGTGATTGTACACTGTGGATGGAAACACATAATAATAATAATAATAATGATCATAATAATAACAACAATAATAATGATAATAACAACAGCAACAACAACACCAGCAACAACAACAACATGTACACAATATGAGAGAATATGTATGATTAGTATCACCCAACTACATGTGGTGGACTAATGCAAATCCTGCATATTAATTGGTTACGCTACTAGAGGACTATTAGTAATAGTCCTCAAGTAGCGAAAAGCGTGACGCTTTCTTTTGTTTTATTCCCAAATACATATTCTTCAACTTGCATTTGCTAACTTTATTATTGCCTTTTGTGTCTGTCTGTCACCTAATGGGCTATTGACCCGCAGCCCTGTCTAATTGTTAAATATCACATATGTACAGCCCCCTTGTGTAGATTGTGTGGTTGAGAATGTCGATCATGTTGTGAGTGGGTGTAAGAAGTTAGCTCAGAAGGAATACAAAGGAAGACATGACAATTTTGTGAAGGAAGTCCACTGGAAATTGTGTGAGAAATATGGATTAGAGCGGAGCGAAAAGTGGTATGAGCATACACCTGAGAGTTCAGTGGAAAATGGAAGAATCAAGATCTTGTGGGATGTCTGTATCCAATGTGACCATTATTGGAGCTACATGTAGAAGGCCTGACATTGTAATCATCGATGAGGAAGACAAGAACTGCTTTATTGTTGACATCACTATCCCCGGTGATTCAAGACTCAGTGAAAAAGAGGGTGAGAAGGTTGAAAAATACCAAGACCTGAAGAGAGAAATTACGAGAATGTGGAATTTGAAAAGTGCTCAGGTAATAGCTATAATAGCCCACTTTCGATGTATTAAAATTCAGTTCTAAAGAAAAGGCACCATCTCGAGGTTCTGGGAAATAAACTACAAATCCTTATATTTATTCCCCAGAGCCTCGAGATGATGCCTTTTGTTTAGAAGTGAATTTTAATAATTATTTCGAAATTGGTCTATTGCTGGTGCCCTAGGTGGAGTAACAAGAAAGTTAGGCGACTGGGTCTGGAAACTGGGCATTACACTCCGAACAGCATTCCTACAAAAGCCTGCACTATTAGGAACAGCAAGGATTCTGAGAAAAGTGCTTGATACATAATCCTCAGGCGGCAAAGATCAGCCTGTGAAGGTGGAATAATAATAACAATAATAATAATAACACAAATACTACTACTACTACTACTACATATAATAATAATAACAAAAATAATGCTAATAATAATAATAATAATAATAATAATAACAACAATAATAATAATAATAAGGAGAAGAAGAAGAACAAGAAGAAGAAAGTAAAACAACAGGTAAAACAGCAAGCCCAAGAAATAGAAATGAAGCAGTGGGAAGAAAAAGAACTGCACGGAAGATACCCCAAAAGATTAAGGGAAGCAGATGTTGATGGGTATAAAACAAACCAGTGGCTCAGAAGTACGGGACTGAAAGCTGAGACAGAGGGGCTGATAATTGCAGCCCAGAACCAAAGCCTCCCTACCAAGTCCTATTTTGCAAAGATTGTTAAAGACAGCAGCAGTGCATTATGCAGAATATGTCACAAGTACGAAGAAACGACAGATCACATCATATCTGGCTGTCCAGAACTTGTGAAAACTGATTATCTAGAGAGGCACAATAAGGCAGCTGCATATATTCATTGGAAGGCATGCCAGCATTACAATGTTGAAGTCCCAGACAGGTGGTACGAACACAAGCCCGAGACAGTTACCGAAAACGAAGAAATCACAATGCTCTGAGATATGCAGATACATCCTGATAGGGAACTGTCAACGAATAAGCCTGATATGGTGATCAAAGGACCATGCTGACCAGTGTTGCAAACTTATAGATGTATCAGTACCAGCCGACAGAGACACCTCAACGAAAGTCATTGAAAAGCTCTCAAAGTACAAAGATCTCGAGATCGAAATCGCGAGGATGTGGGGAATGAGAACAGAGACTGTGCGGTTATTGTTGGTGCGCTGGGACTTATTAGAGAGGGAATGGACCAGAACTTAGGAAAGATCCCTGGAACCAGCAACATTAATGAGCTGCAAAAGATCATCCTCCTAGGAGCGGCGCACATAATGAGAAGGTTTCTGTCCATCAAATAAAAAGTCCCCTGGTACCTCTGGACCAAGGGTTGGCCCCGGTTCAAGGAGACTGAGAGAAGCAATTTTATTAATACATGTAGCACTGTAAACTACACTACTACTACTACTACTACTACCACCACCACCACCACCACCACCGCTACTACTACTACTACTACTACTACTACTACTACTACTACTACTACTACTACTACTACTACTACTACTACTACTACTACTACTACTACTACTAATAATAATAATAATAATAAACAACTTTATTTATTTCACTTACTTACATTAAAGAAATGAAAATAATTGATAATAAAAAATTCAAAATTCTATAAAATTACGAATTCCATGGTGCGTATCCAATCATGGATATGCTGTAAATCTAATGAGTCTCGTGGTCTGTAAACTATGAAGCCAACTTTGTGTCACTTGAATTTAAATGCAATTTGAAAACACCACAACTCCACAAAATTAATTAAAACAGCTTTAAAAAACAGAAAGCTGCAGGGGATGCTTAATTTTTTTGTGTTTTCCCTCACCAATGTTTTTTTTCAGAAATTTTCTACATTAATTTTGTTAAAAATGAAAAAAAAAATGTATTCCAAAGTTGAGTTGGCTGAAGGAAACAGAGAAACCAGGAAAAGGGAATTAATTACTAAAATTAGTTATCAGTGATTCAGGTCTTACTGGGTTAACTGAAGAAATTATTACTTTGCATGTCCCCAGTGTCACAAATTGTGTTTCCACCCATCAAAACAAAATTAGGGACAATAATAGCTCTGAAACTGAGATCAACACAAAGAGCACATGAAAGAATAATGCACGATGTTACTTATCGACATCACAAAACAGCAAGCGAAATCCAAGAAAGGATGGGTCTACAAGATCTCCTAACCACTATCACAAGACTAAAATGGCAATGGGCCAGTCTCTTAGGGCGAATGAATGACAATAGGTGGATGTACCGTGCTACAATTTAGACTCCAAGAGGAAGCAGACGGAACCGAGTGCATCAAAAAACTTGTTGATGTGACAACACCAAACAGTTACAGGCAACAACTGCAAACGCTATGCGTAGCAATGGCAACATGGAAACGTCGTGAGAAGGCATATAAGGATG